>NC_057799.1:418567712-418645441 GCF_018294505.1 Triticum aestivum | reverse complement strand
GAAGAGATAGAGGAGGGGAAGAGGTCAAGCTCGAGGGTGTCACGTCCATGGCTGTTCGAGAAGAGGGGCTCGCTGGCAACGGCGGAGCGGCGAGGTTGGGCGCCGAACAGGCCGTGGAGGTGCACTGGTTAGCGATTGATGGTGGGAAAAGAAAAAAGAGGAGAGGCGGCGAGCCAAGGAGGAAGACACCCACGAAGAAAGGGATAAGGTGGGCCTGCACGGTAGCGAGCGGTACGACCGGCCGAAAGCTTGGCCGGTCGTCCGTGCGCAAACGTTTACCTATATTTATTCCACGGAGTGAGGGTATTTTACAGCCGTCTGTCTTGCAAGAGATGGAGAGCCTATAGATCAGGCACCTAATTTTTTTTTATTTCGCAAGTCACTTTTATCATGAACTAGATCTTCATCCAACGGCCAAAAACATATCGATATGTTTGTCTTCAACCTCCTATGCTTCCTCGCGTAGCCGCCTGCCTACCTAGGCCTAAGTGCATGCCTCCACACACACCCCTCCCCCCGCCGGCTGGTGGGTACCGCCGCCACGCCGCTGAGTTGGTCGTCACCCCGACCCCTCCCTCCAATTAAGTTTCTTCCTCGCCTCCACCTGAGAGGTCCTAGCCAGGCCTGGCGTGGCCGACGCTCATCGCTGTCGCTCCTCACGTTGTCCTCAGCTTTGGCCACGTGCTGCGAGGAATTGACTGATGCATGAAAATATTCCAGGCGTATGACAATTAGCAAAGCTAGCAAGAGATTGGTGCCACCAGCAATGTCACCGTTGCGCTCTCTTGTGGGCATAAAAACCGACCATCGAACCAATACCAAATTAAAATGAATTGAATTTTCAATTTGTTAGTTCTGCATCTGGTTACACAAATTTGGTTGTAATAAGTTTTACAATAAAGAGTACTTTGATAAAAAATGGTCTGTCCATGACACATCTAGATGAGCCCTAGTTATTCTACATCTAAGTGCTCAATCAAACTAGAAAGAAAAAGAAAAAAAATAAAAAAACGCTTACACGAATCTTAATGTAAAATTAATGATATATAACTTGGATGTGCAATACTTATAGCACATTTAGATCGTGCTTTAGCAAAACGAAAAAAAAAACACACCTCGTTTGGTAACCATCATTTGGCATTGGAAATTTGGAATCATGGAATTGGAATCAAAATCCAGACGTTTTGTTGTTCGGCCGCTACCATCGGGATCAGTATTGCCGACTGGCCCCCAAATCCCCTTCCACGGGATGGCGCTGAGACTGATCTCGACTCGCGAGGCCTGCTCGCCGCTGATAGGCATTCTCACCGCGGGTGATTCCCCCTCTCCATTTCGTCACCTTCCCGACCCTGGTCTCCTCTGCCCTACTCCTTTTCTAGCCCTAATCCCCACGGAACGGATTCAGACCCGCCTGATTCTCCACCAAGCTGGCGTAGGCTCCTCCCCGCTGGGGCAGGGCCGTGCACCCTCCCGCCCGTGCGCGCCTCCGCCGCCGACGTCTCCGCGTGCTACGCACCATCCCGCCTCCGCCGCGACTCGGCTCCGTCTCCCCACGTCCACGCCTCAGCGCTCCAGGTATCGAGCCTCTGAAACCCGTCTAAACCCCTTTTTTTGGGTTTGACTGACAGCGGAGCAACCGC
The DNA here is from genome assembly GCF_018294505.1 of Triticum aestivum. Classification (NCBI taxonomy): domain Eukaryota; kingdom Viridiplantae; phylum Streptophyta; class Magnoliopsida; order Poales; family Poaceae; genus Triticum; species Triticum aestivum. The sequence goes on along the minus strand of NC_057799.1, from coordinate 418,643,801 downwards.
TGGCACGGCGTAGCATCCACGCAGCCGCGGTGGCATAGCATCGACGCGCGGCGAGTTCGCTCCCCTCCCCTCCCCTCCCCCTGGCCGCCTACAAAACTCGCTCGAATCTTGAGCCCGCCGACCCTCTCTCTCCCCCACCTCCGTCTTCTCCCAGGCTCCAGAACCTCGTTTTGCCGTCTAAGTCGCAGGACTCGCCAGCGAAGATGGCCGGTGAGAGCAGCACCAGGCGGCCCCTCTTCGGCGGCGCCATCTCCACCGCCTTCCCCGTCCGGTTCCAGGTACTGCAACACCCTTCTCCCTCGCACACATCCCTTTGCTCTTCCTCCCCTGCTCGCGATGACGCCGTTTCTGTTGGGTTTGGTCAGGATGTGAGCAACATTCGCGAGGTCCCCGACCACCAGGTTCGTCCGACTCCCCTGTTCCATTTGTTTGGACCGCGCTGGTTGGGGCGTTCCCGTGCTGATCGATGTGTGTGAATCTGCTCAGGAAGTTCTCGTTGATCCCGCCCGTGACGAGAGCCTCATCTTCGAGCTGCTCGACCTCAAGGGCGAGGTGGAGGACGGCGGCAGCGCGCTCTGGTTCCTGCGCGACGTCGCCAACGAGCAAGATGCGGCGGATAACTTGGTAATGTCCTGGCTTCACTCTGTGAATAGCTGGCAACTTGGCCCTATAAATTTCGATTCATTGCCATTACAGTTCTCGTGCTTGGCTTTCTGTTCCAAACAACAACCGTATTCTTCTTTCGACAACAAAATGAACTGCATTCACGAATTCTTTGTCTTCTTCATGTGCATTGGATGGTCATGAACTCATGGTTGTTAATTTTCTGATCCAAGTGGATTTTAGCCATAGAGAGAGGCATGTTGGTAACTTATCTCTTTTTTGTCGGTTAGGTGGTCGAGCACTCTGGTACAATCGAGCTAGCTGGTCTGCGATCTGGGGAAGCACCTGCAGTGGCTGGAACTGCAATTGGCAAGCTGGTAAGCAAATGTCCTGTGCCATATCCAGATTACCCTGCTCCTTGCCTTTGTTAGGAATAAGCATGAGGCCATAGGCCGATATATATACATGTACAGGTGTGGAACATATGCAGGAAACCCCTTATACAATGGGATAAATACAAAGGGGTACATGACCTATAATATAACTCTAACACCCCCCCTCAAACTCATGGTGGAGGAACAACACTGAGTTTGGAGAGATAAAAGCCATGTTGTGCTCTAGTCTGGGCCTTCGTCAGGAAATCCGCCAACTGTAACTCGGAAGGCACATACTGAAGAGCAATAACCTGATCCTGCACAGCAGCGCGCACATAGAAAGCATCAACACCAATATGCTTGGTGAGCTCATGCTTCACAGGATCGCGCGCAATGCTAATAGCACCTGTACTGTCAGATAAGAGCAGAGTCGGTGTAGTGACAGAAACACCAAAATCCTGAAGTAACCACCGTAACCAAGTCACCTCTGCCGTCAAAAGAGCCATGGCTCGCAACTCAGCCTCAGCACTCGAACGGGAAACTGCAATCTGTTTCTTCGTCTTCCAGGCAATGAGAGAACCGCCAAGAAAAACACAGTAAGCAGAAAGTGAACGGCGATCAGAAGGATCACTAGCCCACGTAGCATCCGCATAGGCCTGAAGCTGTAAAGAACTGGAGCTAGGAAAGAATAGACGGTGAGAGATCGTGCCCCGAAGATATCGGAGAACATGAAGGAGATGACTATAGTGAACCGATGTGGGAGCAGAGACAAACTGACTCAGAATATGAACCGGATAAGAGATGTCCGGACGAGTGACAGCTAGATAGACAAGACTGCCAACAAGATGACGATAACGCGTCGGGTCAGGGAGAGGATCACCATCAGTAGCACGGAGATGAACATTGAGCTCCATAGGAGTCTCAACAATGCGCTCGTCAGTAAGAGCAGCACGAGCAAGAAGATCCTGGATATACTTTTCCTGGGATATAAAAAAGCCATCAGAGGTAGAAGAGACTTCAATCCCAAGAAAGTAGCGAAGAGGTCCAAGATCAGACATAAGAAACTGCTCACTAAGATGGGCCTTTACAAAGGCAATATACTCGGGGTCATCCCCAGTGATGACCATATCATCAACATAGAGAAGAAGAAGAGTCCGGCCACGAGGAGAAAGGTGAATAAACAATGCTGGATCATGAGCACTTGCTGAAAAACCAGCAGTAGTGACCACAGAGGCAAAACGCTCAAACCAGGCGCGAGGGGCTTGCTTAAGGCCATAGAGAGAGCGACGAAGACGACATACCATGCCATCAGGAACAGAATACCCAGGTGGTGGCTGCATGTACACCTCCTCACGCAGCTCACCATTAAGAAAGGCATTCTTAACATCAAGCTGAGATATAGACCAGTGGCGTGCAGAGGCAACGACAAGAAGTGTACGAACAGTGGTCATATGGGCCACAGGAGCAAAAGTCTCGTCATAATCACGACCATGCTCCTGCTGAAAACCACGAGCCACAAGACGAGCTTTGTGACGCTCAAGAGAACCATCGGAGCGAGTCTTAACCTTGTAGACCCACTTACAAGTGATGGGACGGACTCCGGGAGGAAGAGAAACAAGATCCCAGGTACCAGTGCGTTCAAGAGCAGCAATCTCCTCTGCCATCGCAAACTGCCATTCAGGATGAACAACAGCCTGACGATAAGAAGTCGGCTCAAGAACAGCAGCACCAGCGGTGGGAAATCCAAAGCGATCAACAGGCGGACGAGGACGAGAACGCAAGCCATAAGTAGGCTGAGAGGAAGAGGACGACTCATCCAATGAGGCATCCACAGGTCGTGAACGACGAGTGTAATGCTGAGGAAAAGATGGAACAATAGAAGGAGGAATCGCCAAGGTAGAATCGGGGGGTGGTGACGAAGAAGTCACCGGAGATGAAGGTGTAGAATCCGGTGACATGCTAGGCGAGGAGACCGGAGAAGATGGTGGCTGCAAATCGACTAGAGGTGGAGAAGCAGAGGGAGTGGAACGAATAGGCACAGGCGCGACGGGGGTGATAGGTGAGTCAGGAAAAGTGAGGAAAGAGATATCCTCCACTGAAAAAATCGAGGAAGAGGGGCGTGGGTAGAAGGGACGAGACTCGTCAAAAGTCACGTCTCGAGAGATACGCATCCGACGACCGATAGGATCCCAACAACGATAGCCCTTATGCTCATCACTGTAGCCTAAGAAGACACACTCAACAGACTGAGCGGTCAGTTTGGTGCGTTCGCGAGGGGCAAGAAGAACATAGCAAACACAACCAAACAAGCGAAGCATCGAATAATCGGGAGAACGATCAAAAAGACGCTGCACGCCACCCTGCAAAGCAGCGGACGGCTGAAGGTTGATGAGATAGGCGGAAGTGGAGATAGCCTCGGCCCAAAAATGAGGCGGAAGAGAGGCGGCGATCATCATTGCACGAGCTGTCTCAAGAAGGTGACGATGCTTGCGCTCAGACACGCCATTCTGAGCATGAGCACCAGGACAAGAGAACTGGGCAAGAGTACCCTGCTCAGCAAGGACTCCATGCAACATCTTGGAGATATACTCGCCAGCAGAGTCAGCACGGAAAACACGAATAGGAGTAGAGAACTGAGTGTGAACCATGGCAGCAAAACGCTTATAGATTGATAACACCTCACTACGAGAAGACATAAAATATATCCAGGTGTATCGAGAGAAATCATCTATAAAAATAATATAGTAGCGATGACCTCCTTTCGAGGCAAAGGGAGCTGGACCCCAGACATCGGAGTGAACAAGGTCAAAAGGACGCTGAGACATAGTGTCACTATGAGGATAAGGTAGCTGGACCTGTTTACCAAGCCGACAACCCTGACAGTCTAAAGACACACCGCCGGAGACAGATCCAAGAAGACCACGTCGAACTAAGGATGAGAGACGAGAGCCACACAAGTGACCAAGGCGATGATGCCACTGCTGAAAAGAGCTGGTAGACAAGGCAACAGAGGGGGAAAGACTGGCGGCGGTGGCAGCGGAGGGAAGGTGAAGCCAGTCAAGCTCCCAGAGACCCTGAGAGTCACGGTGTCGGGGGCCAGCACCAAGGAGAGCACCAGTGTGACGGTCCAGAACAGAACAAGAGTCAAAGTCTAGAATCACCCGACAACCGGAGTCAACAATCTGACCACCAGAAAGGAGCTGCATGGTAAGTCGAGGAACATGAGCAACATCAGGAACATGAAAAGATGTGGTGCTAAGAATGCCTCGACCATTAACCGGGAGGGAGGTACCATCAGCAGTAAGAACATGAATAGGAGAATCAAGAGCACGAATAGAAGACAAGGTGGATGAATCATGAGTCATATGAGTCATATGAAAAGATGCTCCAGTATCAAGAATCCATGGAGATGTACCTGACTGTGTTGAAGGTGGTCTCACAATGCCAGAGGAGTCAGTAGCAGAACCAGCAGAACCCGTCGGTGAAGAACCAAAGCATGCAGCGAGCAAGCACCGAAGGCGCGTAATCTCCTGCTCAGTCAGGAGCTCAACTGAAGAGGTCGACGTAGATGCACCCGGCAATGAAGAGCCGGAGGCGGTCAGCAGACCACGAAGTCCCACAATCTCCTGCTCGGTGAAGTACATAGCTGAAGTAGACGACGCAGTAGCACTGGGAGAGGATCGGTCACCAGGCCCACCACCACCTGTGGAAGCCGCCAGAGGAGGCGACATAGCATAACCAACATCATCCGTAGAGGCCGGTGAAGGAGACGAGGGCACATGCAGACAAGCCCCAAGCGCCAAAGGAAGACGCGGGTCAATAGAGTCATATGCATCAACACATCCGATGGGGGCCGTGAGAGGAGCCGGTGTAGAGCGACAATCACCATGTGCAGAGGCTGTAGGAGGAGTCACGGAAGAGCAACCACCAAGACCGTCTGGAGAGAACGGTGTAGAACGACCATCACCATCTGCGAAAATCGCCATATGGGACGACTGCACAGATGGATGAGCACCAAGCACCGAGGAAAGGCACATGTGCGAGACAGGATCAGTGTAGGGTACACCAAAAACACCGTCAAAAATCACCGGAGACACCATTTTTTTTTTCAGAAGCAGCAGCGACAGCCAACCAAATCGCTCAACGAACAGCAATAATGCAGCGATCCAGTGGACCAGCTCGGGCAGGAGGAGCAGCAACCTAGCAGCAGCAGTGGGGAAACCAGCTGCAGGCGCGTGTGCACCAGCAGAGCCGCACGCGGAGCAAGCAGCAGCTCCAGGAAGCGGAAGCGGAAGAGCGCCCGGCGCACGATGAGGAGGCCTTCGGGCGGAGACGCTTCGGCCGGGGCAGCGGATCGGAGCAGCGGCGGCCGGCGCGTGATGAGGAGGCCTTCGGGCGGAGACGCTTCGGCCGGGGCAGCGGATCGGAGCAGCGGCGGCCGTCACGACGGGATCGAGCACGAGTTGCGGCGTGCGAAAAAGAAACCCTAGAGCTCTAATACCATGTTAGGAATAAGCAACTTGTATTCCCATGAGGTCATAGACCGATATATATACATGTACAGGTGTGGAACATATGCAGGAAACCCCTTATACAATGGGATAAATACAAAGGGGTACATGACCTATAATATAACTCTAACAGCCTTCAATCGACCTCCCGTCGATTAGTTTTCACCTGTGCTTCCCTGGAAATGATAGCTTTAGTTAGTTGCACAAGTCAGCTCAGTCTCATAATTTGATAGTACTTCTGTTCCTTGGCATTCATTATATGATGGCCACTTCGCACCGGCAGTGAATAAAATGTACTCAAGGATCTCACTCTTGATTTCGGCATTCTGTAGGCTGTTTCAAAAGGGAGGCAAGGCAGAGAAGCACAGAACATTGTTCGAGTGAGTACACCCATCCCTTGGAATTATGGTTCAACAGCTAATGTTTGTTTTTTCAACTGAGCGTTGGGCTACCTTTGCAGCTTTACTTGGCAAACATACGTCTCAAGAATGCAGCAACTGATGTAGTTATCACCGCATATGAGCCGCTGTTGATAAAGTAAGTTGAGTACACCAGTATGACATACTTCCTATTATTAATGGGATTTGAAAAGCAATCCTATATTTTTTTTGTTACTTAAGTAGAAAATCTTATTTAGATATGGAATAGCTAGTACTATTCATTGTCATTTGTTAATCACTTAATCTTTGTATGACTTGATTATTATCCAGTGATGTGCTTAGGAGAACTATTTATTATTTGATATAAGCTTTCCTTGCATATAAGTCTGATATATATCGACATGTTTGAATGACGATCAATAACTTCTTATGCAGTAACAATTATGCTTACTAGTCATAAGTTTTTTCAAACTCCTTTGTCTCTGTTATCTTTATAAATACAGAACGATAGGCCTGCTGTGCTCCAATATTTCAGTCAGTTCTCTATCCAAGCTAGGCACGTTGAATACGATTGTATATCGTAGTAGTATGGTCAATGGCAGAACTAAAATTAAAATATGAAGAAAATAATTACTTTCCTGATGATGGCCTGTTGTGCTCAGGCCCTCAGTTACTTCCTTCAGTTTTCTAGCTCAAGCCCTCAGTTAGTTCCTTCAGTTTTCTACCTAGGCTAGTCATGTTGAATGCTATAATAGTACCGCTGGGAGAACAAAATGCCAAAATTAGATTTCTTTTCAGTTGAAAATGCAGATGACACGGCATAATGATGCATCACAAGTAATGTAGAGATAGTCGTATTAGATCTGAGTCAAAGTAAGCAAAATTAGTATGAACTTTCATATCCAAATTAAATGACTAGCTAGGTTGTTGATGCCTTGATTTTTATGCTTCGGTATTATGTTTGTGCTGCCCACTTCTCCAATGTTGGGCTGCCCCTTGAATGATATATTTTTGTCATTTTTATTTCAGTCCTTTGAGTGAAAGTGCTCAGGCCATTGCAGCTGGACCAGCAGTGCCCGCGGAACAGGCAGGATGCTTGCCAATGTCCGAGGTCTTCAGACTCGCAGTCATGAACTTCGATGTCCATGATTGGAACCTTTTCAATGGCAGCGGTTGAAGTAGAGAGGGTATGACATCTCAATGCTAGAGTGGTTCTAAAAAAAGTGTTCTGCAAGAGTGTTTGGGGAATGTACTTTCCTTGAGAGAAACTGGTATCTGAATTGTCCTTAAGAGTAGCTTTTTTTTGTTGCTGAAAATGCTATCACTTGGCATATGTAGTGTCATCCAAAGAACCCTGGTCGAAGTTCAATATATCATGTTAGCTTCTAGAAATTACTTGAATTGAACGAAGTACTTGCTATTTCATTGATAAAGACCGCATATGTCTCATCATGGGGCATTGAGTACAGAGAGCTCAACTCTGAATTCAAAATATCTTGATTCTATTAAGTTAAACACGAACCATTTGGGTATAGAGATTCGAGATGTTTTGATCCATTTGAGTGCTTCAGAGTGGAAAGACACCCTCTGTGGTCTGTGCATTGTATGGCCTGCAATATTCATCTCTCATGAGTTCCATGTATTCTTGACCACTCACACTCTGATTGGCACCAAGGATATATAAAGGATGGCAAACATGTGAACCATGATGTCCAACGAAAATACTACCCACAAAAGCTGTGGGTCTACTCTCTAAGTAGTTCATGCCATCATCCAACTAGGCTCGGCACGCAGATCACAATCTCTTTGCTTGTGAGTCAGTTTGTGTGGATAACTCTGATAATGAATCAACCCTGATAATGAGCTGCATGGTTGTGCTCCCTTAAATTTTGCAATTGCCATCAGAAGTTCAATTTTTTTATTTTTTATGGTAACTTCCGTTTATGGTTCAAACTTTTCTTTTTGAGTTGATCATGCATGTTTAGATAGACAATAAAAGGTCAAAATGATGGAAAGGTTCGAAGAACGAGTTGAATTCTACATCAGAATCGGGCAAACGATAGTATACTAGTAGAATGCTCGTGCGTTGCTACGAGTTACAATGCATAAAAAATGAATTAAACAAATTAATAAGATCGTCTTCAAGGTGAACCTTATTTTTCTTCCATATGTCCGGGCATGTTCGGACATCAAACGGGCGTCGCCCAAAATTCAACCATCCGGACATTTCGGGCTTCCCAAAACCAGCCCGTATGTGGGACAGAAATATGGTTGTCCGGACTATCTGCCATGTTATCTCCAACACATTGTCCCAACACAGAAAACTTACCCCCATTACGCACTCTTCCCTTTTCATGTCGGACCCTCCCCTTCCCACTTGGTTTCCCGCCGTAGCGGGACATTTCTCGCTGGAGCTCTCTCCTTTAATACGAGATGACGCAATTCCTAGTTGTCACACCGTCGCAATTCTCGATACTTGAATCACTGTTGCTGATGGCTCGTACCGCACTCTTGACTGCTCCAACATGAACATTTAGCACTACAACTGGATTGACCGTGATTCTATAATAAAACACTATAAATCTAATTGCAAGACGAAATTTAGTTGCTTAGTAAAATATCTAGATAATTCCCAAGCTAATTTCAATTCACATGAATGTTGTTGAACTAAAAAGGCCATTATGAACAATATGTCTGCTTAATATCTGTAAAACCTATGTAACTTATAGCAGGATCACAAATTTGATACCTGACACAATTTGATGGGAAATGAGCTTTGTAAATTTAATACAGAAAAGCCAACTTGCGACCAGGCGCTGAGAGAGGGATGGCAAGCAAACCCTTTTTTATGGCAATTTTAGTCTTGAGACGAGATCAAACAATTGCAGTTCAAACTAAAAATGCTCGCGAAATCGGTCGCAAATGCCAGAACCTCCTGGTGATCGTTCGCCAGCTAAGGGGCTCAATTTAATAAAAGCATGGTCAGGTATTATTTATTAGAAATATACACCACTGTACAACAAGTCAGATCCTAAATCTACCAGCTTGATCACCAACCACACGGACCTAAAACTACACCGAAGATTGATCTTAAGTTGGCAATCTCCATGTTCTTATATCCAGGCATAACTATGACATGTTGCCCACAGTATGGTCATTTATATCCATTACACTATTACCTTTCTATAGTTTTCTTTTTTGCAAGAAACTTCCAATCTATTCATCTTCAAACATGACGGTATAAATAACAAGAGAGGTAATAAAAATTACAACCATGTCTGTGGACCACCTAGCGATGACTACAAACACTGGAGCGAGCCGAAGGCACGCCGCCGTCATCCCTTGCTTACCGAAGCCGGGCATACCTTGTCAAGCTAACTTTTGAATGTAAAATCAACTAAGTTTGCCAAACTAACTTAGATGTACACCATCTGCCTTTTCTGATATAGAAAAATCAATAGAACTCACGTGAACGACAAATAAAACTCTCAAAGATTTTGTTGCAAACCTCTGGGTAGAAAGATCATAGGGGCATCACCGAGGACAATCTGACTCGGTAAACAAACGACGGCAATCAAATGTGTATCACTCGCGCGCATCCTCTTGGCCCGCACAGAACCTAGACTTGCTAGAAGACAAATGACTAGATGGTTTTGGCCCCAGGTGAAGAAAATATGCCCCAGAGGCAATAATAAAGTTATCATTTATTTCCTCATATCATGATAAATGTTTATTATTCATACTAGAATTGTTTTAACCGGAAACATAATACATGTGTGAATACATAGACAAACATAGTGTCACTAGTATGCCTCTACTTGACTAGCTCGTTAATCAAAGATGATTGAGTTTCATAGCCATGGACATGAGTTGTCATTTGATTAACGGGATCACATCATTAGGAGAATGATGTGATTGACTTGACCCATTCCGTTAGCTTAGCACTTGATCGTTTAGTATGTTGCTATTGCTTTCTTCATGACTTATACATGTTCCTATGACTATGAGAATATGCAACTCCCGTTTACCGGAGGAACACTTTGTGTGCTACCAAACGTCACAACGTAAATGGGTGACTATAAAGGTGCTCTACAGGTGTCTCCGAAGGTACTTGTTGAGTTGGCGTATATCGAGATTAGGATTTGTCACTCCGATTGTCGGAGAGGTATCTCTGGGCCCACTCGATAATACACATCACTATAAGCCTTGCAAGCAGTGTAACTAATGAGTTAGTTGCGGGATGATGTATTACGGAACGAGTAAAGAGACTTGCTGGTAACGAGATTGAACTAGGTATTGAGATACCGACGATCGAATCTCGGGCAAGTAACATACCGATGACAAAGGGAACAACGTATGTTGTTATGCGGTTTGACCGATAAAGATCTTCGTAGAATATGTGGGAGCCAATATGAGCATCCAGGTTCCGCTATTGGTTATTGACCATAGACATGTCTCGGTCATGTCTACATAGTTCTCGAACCCGTAGGGTCCGCACGCTTAAAGTTCGGTGACGATCGGTATTGTGAGTTTTTGTGTTTTGATGTACCCAAGGTAGTTCGTAGTCCCGGATATGATCACGGACATGACGAGGAGTCTCGAAATGGTCGATACGTAAGGATCGATATATTGGACGACTATATTCGGACACCGGAAGTGTTCCGGGTGGTTTCGGAGAAAACCGGAGTGCCGGAAGGTTACCAGAACCCCCCGGGAGAAATAATGGGCCTTATGGGCTTTAGTGGAGAGAGAGAGGGCTGGCCTAGGGCAGGTCGCGCGCCCCTCCCCCTCTGGTCCGAATTGGACTAGGAGAGGGGGGGCGGCGCCCCCCTTTCCTTCTCCCTCTCCCCCTTCCTTCCCCCTCTCCCCCTTCCTCCCCCTCCTAGTAGGAGTAGGAAAGAGGGGAGTCCTACTCCTACTAGGAGGAGGACTCCTCCTCCTGGCGCGCCATAGAGGGCCGGCCGGCCTCCCCCCTTGCTCCTTTATATACGGGGGCAGGGGGGCACCTCTAGACACACAAGTTGATCTGTTGATCTCTCCCAGCCGTGTGCGGTGCCCCCCTCCATCATAATCCACCTCGATCATATCGTAGCGGTGCTTAGGCGAAGCCCTGCGTCGGTAGCATCATCATCACCGTCACCACGCCGTCGTGCTGATGAAACTCTCCGACGAAGCTCTGCTGGATTGGAGATCGCGGGACGCCATCGAGTTGAACGTGTGCTGAACTCGGAGGTGCCGTGCGTTCGGTACTTGGATCGGTCGGATCGTGAAGACATACGACTACATCAACCGCGTTGTGCTAACGCTTCAGCTTTCGGTCTACGAGGGTACGTGGACACACTCTTCCCTCTCGTTGCTATGCATCACCATGATCCTGTGTGTGCGTAGGAAATTTTTGAAATTACTACGTTCCCCAACAGTGGCATCCGAGCCTGGTTTTATGCGTAGATGTTGTATGCACGAGTAGAACACAAGTGAGTTGTGGGCGATACAAGTCATACTGCTTACCAGCATGTCATACTTTGGTTCGGCGGTATTGTTGGATGAAGCGGCCCGGACCGACATTACGCGTACGCTTACGCGAGACTGGTTCTACCGACATGCTTTGCACATAGGTGGCTGGCGGGTGTCAGTTTCTCCAACTTTAGTTGAACCGAGTGTGGCTACGCCTGGTCCTTGAGAAGGTTAAAACAACACTAACTTGACGAACTATCGTTGTGGTTTTGATGCGTAGGTAAGAACGGTTCTTGCTCAGCCCATAGCAGCGTAAAACTTGCAACAACAAAGTAGAGGACGTCTAACTTGTTTTTGCAGGGCATGTTGTGATGTGATATGGTCAAGACATGATGCTATATTTATTGTATGAGATGATCATGTTTTGTAACCGAGCTATCGGGAACTGGCAGGAGCCATATGGTTGTCGCTTTATTGTATGCCATGCAATCGCCCTGTAATTTCTTTACTTTATCACTAAGCGGCAGCGATAGTCGTAGAAGCAATAGTTGGCGAGACGACAACGATGCTACAATGGAGATCAAGGTGTCGCGCTGGTGACGATGGTGATCATGACGGTGCTTCGGAGATGGAGATCACAAGCACAAGATGATGATGGCCATACCATATCACTTATATTTATTGCATGTGATGTTTATCCTTTATGCATCTTATCTTGCTTTGATTGATGGTAGCATTATAAGATGATCTCTCACTAAATTTCAAGGTAAAAGTCTTCTCCCTGAGTATGCACCATTGCTAAAGTTCGTCGTGCCGAGACACCACGTGATGATCGGGTGTGATAAGCTCAACGTTCATCTACAACGGGTGCAAGCCAGTTTTTGCACACACAGAATACTTCGGGTTAAACTTGACGAGCCTAGCATATGCAGATATGGCCTCGGAACACTGAGACCGAAAGGTCGAGCGTGAATCATATAGTAGATATGATCAGCATAGTGATGTTCGCCATTGAAAGCTACTCCATTTCACGTGATGATCGGTTATGGTTTAGTTGATTTGGATCACGTGATCACTTAGATGATTAGAGGGATGTCTATCTAAGTGGGAGTTCTTAAGTAATATGATTAATTGAACTTAAATTTATCATGAACTTAGTACCTGATAGTATTTTACTTGTCTATGTTGTTGTAGATAGATGGCCCGTGCTGTTGTTCCGTTGAATTTTAATGCGTTCCTTGAGAAAGCAAAGTTGAAAGATGATGGTAGCAATTACACGGACTGGGTCCGTAACTTGAGGATTATCCTCATTGCTGCACAGAAGAATTACGTCCTGGAAGCACTGCTAGGTGCCAGACCTGCTGCAGGAGCAACACCAGATGTTATGAACATCTGGCAGAGCAAAGCTGATGACTACTCGATAGTTCAGTGTGCCATGCTTTACGGCTTAGAACCGGGACTTCAACGACATTTTGAACGTCATGGAGCATATGAGATGTTCCAGGAGTTGAAGTTAATATTTCAAGCAAATGCCCGGATTGAGAGATATGAAGTCTCCAATAAGTTCTACAGCTGCAAGATGGAGGAGAATAGTTCTGTCAGTGAGCATATACTCAGAATGTCTGGGTATAACAATCACTTAATTCAATTGGGAGTTAATCTTCCGGATGATAGTGTCATTGGCAGAATTCTTCAATCACTGCCACCAAGCTACAAGAGCTTTGTTATGAACTATAATATGCAAGGGATGGAAAAGACAATTCCTGAGCTCTTCGCAATGCTAAAGGCTGCGGAGGTAGAAATCAAAAAGGAGCATCAAGTGTTGATGGTCAACAAGACCACCAGTTTCAAGAAAAAGGGCAAAGGGAAGAAGAAGGGGAACTTCAAGAAGAATAGCAAACAAGTTGCTGCTCAAGAGAAGAAACCCAAGTCTGGACCTAAGCCTGAGACTGAGTGCTTCTACTGCAAACAGACTGGTCACTGGAAGCGGAACTGCCCCAAGTATTTGGCGGATAAGAAGGATGGCAAGGTGAACAAAGGTATATGTGATATACATGTTATTGATGTGTACCTTACTAGCGCTCGCAGTAGCACCTGGGTATTTGATACTGGTTCTGTTGCTAATATTTGCAACTCGAAACAGGGACTACGGATTAAGCGAAGACTGGCTAAGGACGAGGTGACGATGCGCGTGGGAAATGGTTCCAAAGTCGATGTGATCGCCGTCGGCACGCTACCTCTACATCTACCTCCGAGATTAGTTTTAGACCTAAATAATTGTTATTTGGTGCCACCGCTGAGCATGAACATTATATCTGGATCTTGTTTGATGCGAGATGGTTATTCATTTAAATCTAAGAATAATGGTTGTTCTATTTATATGAGTAATATCTTTTATGGTCATGCACCGTTGAAGAGTGGTCTATTTGTGTTGAATCTCGATAGTATTGACACACATATTCATAATGTTGAAGCCAAAAGATGCAGAGTTGATAATGATAGTGCAACTTATTTGTGGCACTGCCGTTTGGGTCATATTGGTGTAAAGCGCATGAAGAAACTCCATACTGATGGACTTTTGGAATCACTTGATTATGAATCACTTGGTACTTGCGAACCATGCCTCATGGGCAAGATGACTAAAACACCGTTCTCTGGAACAATGGAGCGAGCAATAGATTTATTGGAAATCATACATACTGATGTATGTGGTCTGATGAATATTGAGGCTCGCGGCGGGTATCGTTATTTTCTCACCTTCACAGATGATTTGAGCAGATATGGGTATATCTACTTAATGAAACATAAGTCTGAAACATTTGAAAAGTTCAAAGAATTCCAGAGTGAAGTGGAAAATCATCGTAACAAAAAAATAAAGTTTCTACAATCTGATCGTGGAGGAGAATATTTGAGTTACGAGTTTGGTCTACATTTGAAACAATGCGGAATAGTTTCGCAACTCACGCCACCCAGAACACCACAACGTAATGGTGTGTCCGAACGTCGTAATCGTACTTTACTAGATATGGTGCGATCTATGATGTCTCTTACTGATTTACCGCTATCTTTTGGGGTTATGCTTTAGAGACGTCTGCATTCACGTTAAATAGGGCACCATCTAAATCCGTTGAGACGACTCCTTATGAACTGTGGTTTGGCAAGAAACCAAAGTTATCGTTTCTTAAAGTTTGGGGCTGCGATGCTTATGTGAAAAAGCTTCAACCTAATAAGCTCGAACCCAAATCGGAGAAATGTGTCTTCATAGGATACCCAAAAGAGACAGCTGGGTACACCTTCTATCACAGATCCGAAGGCAAGACTTTCGTTGCTAAGAATGGATCCTTTCTAGAGAAGGAGTTTCTCTCGAAAGAAGTGAGTGGGAGGAAAGTAGAACTTGATGAGGTAACTGTACCTGCTCCCTTATTGGAAAGTAGTTCATCACAGAAACCGGTTCCTGTGACACCTACACCAATTAGTGAGGAAGCTAATGATGATGATCATGAAACTTCAGATCAAGTTACTACCGAACCTCGTAGGTCAACCAGAGTGAGATCCGCACCAGAGTGGTACGGTAATCCTGTTCTGGAGGTCATGTTACTAGACCATGACGAACCTACGAACTATGAGGAAGCGATGATGAGCCTAGATTCCGCAAAATGGCTTGAAGCCATGAAATCTGAGATGGGATCCATGTATGAAAACAAAGTATGGACTTTGGTTGACTTGCCCGATGATCGGCAAGCCATCGAGAATAAATGGATCTTCAAGAAGAAGACAGACGCTGATGGTAATGTTACTGTCTACAAAGCTCGACTTGTTGCGAAAGGTTTTCGACAAGTTCAAGGAGTTGACTACGATGAGACCTTCTCACCCGTAGCGATGCTTAAGTCTGTCCGAATCATGTTAGCTATTGCCGCATTTTATGATTATGAAATTTGGCAAATGGATGTAAAGACTGCATTCCTGAATGGATATCTGGAAGAAGAGTTGTATATGATGCAACCTGAAGGTTTTATCGATCCAAAGGGTACTAACAAAGTGTGCAAGCTCCAGCGATCCATTTATGGACTGGTGCAAGCCTCTCGGAGTTGGAATAAACGTTTTGATAGTGTGATCAAAGCATATGGTTTTATATAGACTTTTGGAGAAGCCTGTATTTACAAGAAAGTGAGTGGGAGCTCTATAGCATTTCTAATATTATATGTGGATGACATATTGTTGATTGGAAATGATATAGAATTTCTGGATAGCATAAAATGATAGTTGAATAAGAGTTTTTCAATGAAAGACCTCAGTGAAGCTGCTTACATATTGGGCATCAAGATCTATAGAGATAGATCAAGACGCTTAATTGGACTTTCACAAAGCACATACCTTGACAAGTTTTGAAGAAGTTCAAAATGGATCAGGCAAAGAAAGGGTTCTTGCCTGTGTTACAAGGTGTGAAGTTGAGTAAGACTCAATGCCCGACCACTGCAGAAGATAGAGAGAAAATGAAAGATGTTCCCTATGCTTCAGCCATAGGCTCTATCATGTATGCAATGCTATGTACCAGACCTGATGTGTGCCTTGCTATTAGTTTAGCAGGGAGGTACCAAAGTAATCCAGGAGTGGATCACTGGACAGCGGTCAAGAACATCCTGAAATACCTGAAAAGGACTAAGGATATGTTTCTCGTTTATGGAGGTGACAAAGAGCTCATCGTAAATGGTTACGTTGATGCAAGCTTTGACACTGATCCGGACGATTCTAAATCGCAAACCGGATACGTGTTTATATTGAACGGTGGAGCTGTTAGTTGGAGCAGTTCTAAACAAAGCGTCGTGGCGGGATCTACGTGTGAAGTGGAGTACATTGCTGCTTCGGAAGTAGCAAATGAAGGAGTCTGGATGAAGGAGTTCATATCCGATCTAGGTGTCATACCTAGTGCATCGGGTCCAATGAAAATCTTTTGTGACAATACTGGTGCAATTGCCTTGGCAAAGGAATCCAGATTTCACAAGAGAACCAAGCACATCAAGAGACGCTTCAACTCCATCCGGGATCAAGTCTAGGTGGGAGACATAGAGATTTGCAAGATACATACGAATCTGAATGTTGCAGACCCGTTGACTAAGCCTCTTCCACGAGCAAAACATGATCAGCACCAAGGCTCCATGGGTGTTAGAATCATTACTGTGTAATCTAGATTATTGACTCTAGCGCAAGTGCTCAACTGAAGGAAATATGCTCTAGAGGCAATAATAAAGTTATTATTTATTTACTCAAATCATGATAAATTTTTATTATTTATGCTAGAATTTTATTAACCGGGAACATAATACATGTGTGAATACATAGACAAACATAGTGTCACTAGTATGCCTCTACTTGACTAGCTCGTTAATCAAAGATGGTTGAGTTTCCTAGCCATGGACATGAGTTGTCATTTGATTAACGGGATCACATCATTAGGAGAATGATGTGATTGGCTTGACCCATTCCGTTAGCTTAGCACTTGATCGTTTAGTATGTTGCTATTGCTTTCTTCATGACTTATACATGTTCCTATGACTATGAGAATATGCAACTCCCGTTTACCGGAGGAACACTTTATGTGCTACCAAACGTCACAACGTAAATGGGTGATTATAAAGGTGCTCTACAGGTGTCTCCGAAGGTACTTGTTGAGTTGGCGTATATCGAGATTAGGATTTGTCACTCCGATTGTCGGAGAGGTATCTCTGGGCCCACTCGGTAATACACATCACTATATACCTTGCAAGCATTGTAACTAATGAGTTAGTTGCGGGATCATGTATTACGGAATGAGTAAAGAGACTTGCCGGTAACGAGTTCGAACTAGGTATTGATATACCGACGATCGAATCTCGGGCAAGTAACATACCGATGACAAAGGGAACAACGTATGTTGTTATGCGGTTTGACCGATAAAGATCTTCGTAGAATATATGGGAGCCAATATGAGCATCCAGGTTCCGCTATTGGTTATTGACCAGAGACATGTCTCGGTCATGTCTACATAGTTCTTGAACCCGTAGGGTTCGCACGCTTAAAGTTCGGTGACGATCGGTATTATGAGTTTTTGTGTTTTGATGTACCGAAGGTAGTTTGGAGTCCCGGATATGATCACTTACATGACGAGGAGTCTCGAAATGGTTGAGATGTAAAGATCGATATATTGGACGACTATATTCGGACGCCGGAAGTGTTCCGGGTGGTTTCGGAGAAAACCGGAGTGCCGGAGGGTTACCGGAACCCCCCGGGAGAAATAATGGGCCTTATGGGCTTTAGTGGAGAGAGAGGGCTGCCCTAGGGCAGGCCGCGCGCCCCTCCCCCTCTGGTCCGAATTGGACTAGGAGAGGGGGGGCGGCGCCCCCTTTCCTTCTCCCTCTCCCCTTCCTTCCCCCTCTCCCTCTTCCTTCCCCCCTCCTAGTAGGAGTAGGAAAGAGGGGAGTCCTACTCCTACTAGGAGGAGGACTCCTCCTCCTGGCGCGCCATAGAGGCCGGCCGGCCTCCCCCCTTGCTCCTTTATATACGGGGCAGGGGGGCACCTCTAGACACACAAGTTGATCTGTTGATCTCTCCCAGCCGTGTGCGGTGCCCCCCTCCACCATAATCCACCTCGATCATATCGTAGCGGTGCTTAGGCGAAGCCCTGCGTCGGTAGCATCATCATCACCGTCACCACGCCGTCGTGCTGACGAAACTCGCCGGCGAAGCTCTGCTGGATCGGAGCTCGCAGGACGTCATCGAGTTGAACGTGTGCTGAACTCGGGGGTGCCGTGCGTTCGGTACTTGGATCAGTCGGATCGTGAAGACATACGACTACATCAACCGCGTTGTGCTAACGCTTCCGCTTTCGGTCTACGAGGGTATGTGGACACACTCTCCCCTCTCATTGCTATGCATCACCATGACCCTGTGTGCTCATAGGAAATTTTTGAAATTACTACGTTCCCCAACACCAGGCTCACCATGTAAGAATGATGTGTACTCCCACTGTTCCTAAATACAGTATAAGTATTTTTAGATATTTCAATGGGGACTACATACGTGTGACACATACTTTAGAGTGTAGATTCACTCATTTCGCTCTGTATCTAGTCCTTTAGGAACCGAGGGAGTATATGTTCCCTTGTGTAATACAGAATGAGTTGTCAATACACTGCTCGGTTTTGACATGTCTAGTGTTCATGCAATTGACTCCGATAAGAAAAGTACCTGAGTTACAGCTTTAACTTTTAATAGAAATGTGCCACAAAAATATAATGACTTTTCTCTTGGCACAAATCACATTTTCCTGTATTCATGCTACCAGTCTATTCTAATAAGTGCTCCATGAGGCCATTGATGTGCGATTATTTAGTTATTATCAAAAGTCTAAATATAAATTGTACTCTAAAAGGGCAAATATATATAAATATTTTGAATATGCATATTGTATTCTGCCATGCACCTTTTTTTTTGCGGGGGTTCTGCCATGCACCTTAAAATAAGCATTTTTTCTAAGCAAAATGTTATGCATGTTGGATACTGCCGTGCACTGACATGTACTTAGAACCACATATGTGAGCATTTTGCCATTGCAAAAAACAAATCAATGTGCATCTACAAAAAGAAATAAAAGAGAGTGATCTAAACGCTCTTATATTCTTTACGGAGGGAGTACCTTATAAGACGGATGCTTTTACCAATATATATTTTCAATCATAGCAGTTGATACAATCTACATTAGCAAAACACATTAGTTCAAAATAATATATTAGTGACATCCAAATAAAAGGATGATAGCAGTGGCTCTGTCAAGCGATGCCGACCTCGTTCCAAGTAGGCAAAAGAGCAGAACACCCTTGAATGAGTATAGTAGTTAGTACATCTCAGGATGATGATGTTTGCATCATTGTCGTGTGTATTCAAGAAAAGAGATGGCAGTTACTTTAAAACAAGGGTTCCTTGAAACAACTAATAAAACAACCTTTCTATATATAGCTAGTGAATCAAATGAAGACTTGCATTGTTGGGGCACCAAAATCACAGAAGTATTTGCATCAAGATAGAAGAGAGGAAATAGTTCTGCACCACTTTACCTGCTTTCAATAAACTTCCACTTGTGAGGGGAGCATTAGCAAGTTCATTCTCATGGGTAAACACAACATCATCGAGTGACCTTGTCATGCAGGAGGTTCCAGAGCTCCTATATACACTTCTGACATCAAGCACCCGGATAATTTTCTCACAATATCTGCTGTTCGAGTGAACCATCTAGTGCCTCCCCAAGGATTTGCATTGCGGACAATACATATTTGTTGCAGAAAGAAATCTCAGTCAATGTTGTGATTTAGTCAGTCAACATACCAAGACAACAAACATGAAGATCGTAAATAAGTTGTGTTTAAATCAATAAGCCGAGGAGAATCACCTCAACGGATCCATCAGTGAAACTGATCCCCCGCTGAGGTACGTGCGGTGAATGTGAACATTAATTAAGAGGCTGATTTGAACCGAGTTATCATGAATATCTTGTTTTTTCCGCTGTTGAAGCAGCTGCTCATTGGAATATCAATAAGCCTGTAGCCTCCTCCAATAGGAACCTAGGCAATGCAACAAACAAAAATGAACAAGATTTAGGCTGTTGATCTGAAGATAATTTGGCAAGTTGTATGTATAGTCACTCCCTTTAGCGTGATATCATGTCGGTTAACGTGGGGGCATCATTGGACCGGCTACAGAAATCACTGCTACTAATAAGAATGTTAACACAATGCAGAAACTGGTCCTATCCAAATTAATTGCCATGTGCAGATAACAAGTGAAATTAAATAAAGGTATATTTCCTATCTACTTAAAGCTAGGAAGTCGTGTACAACATATCCGATAATGACAGAAATTTTCATTCCTTTATGCAACTGAGATGTATCAAATCAAAACTAAATAAATCTAGTGTTAATACTACAAAACTGGATGTTGAGTAAATCTTCATACAGCAGGTGCAACCCTTGTGCTTTGAGGGGAAAAATCTGAGTCTCGGTGGCACAACCAGTAAGACTGCTACAACCTCATTCAGGGCGGCATAATTCCCTCAGACACGATGTGCTAGGCGGACTCGATGATTGTTCTCGGCGGTGGAACCATGTTCGATAATACGTAGAGTCCCCTCCGAAATAGACCCTTAACTCCTAAAGAAAAAGAAGAAACAATAGTCAGCTCCATGTAAGAAATTATGAAGAAAACAAGAAACAACAGTCAGCTTCATGCAAGAAACTTGCATCTGGAGTAACATCAATAGAAGTTACTAAAGGTTGACCAACTATTCTTGCCCGCTCCATAGATCTGTAGCACTATTAAACTATTGATGCAATTGAAACCACTATTCTTTTAGTTTTAATTGATTTTCAAAGCAAGCCGGTTGAAAGTGTAGCTCTGAGATTCCAGCTCTACATGGACCAAGTAAACCAAAGTAAGCTAGCTATGTGATGTGGACATAGCTCCCAGTTCACATCACTGTGACTATAAAAGCTACTTGTAAATTTGACTCTTTGTCATGTCTGAATTACATATATTTTCACCACCTTGGCAAACTAAGTAAACACATGACAATGTTTCTTTCTCAATACTTGAGACAAGAAGATACAGTGTGATATCAGAGAAATAACATTAACCTTCCACTCCACCATAGGATTTTAATGAAATTGTAAACCAAAGAGCACCAGCAAAGCAAACAACTCCCAGAAACGACTCGGCCTGTCTGATGTCTAGTCCTGCAGCTACACGTCATGACCCCCGCCAGCAATGGAGGCACGACCATCATCATCATCTCCACGTGAGGCGTATCCTTCCTCCTTCGTGCGGGTTCTCTCCTACAAGTCTCCCCCTGCCCGCCCCTCCCCTCTACAGCCGCCGCACGTCGGCCACGTGATGTTGTCAACTTCATGGGCGGTAGAGGCAGGGACAAGTCACCCGTTCCAGAATCATGGCGATTCCCACTGAGTGCTTGGCTTGCCTGCTGTCCATTTGTACGACTCTGCATCACAAACATGATGTCTACTACGCAACCTTCTTCTTGTAGACGTTGTTGGGCCTCCAAGTGTAAAGGTTTGTAGGACAGTAACAAATTTGCCTCAAGTGGATGACCTAAGGTTTATCAATCCGTGGGAGGCGTAGAATGAAGATGGTCTCTCTCAAACAACCCTGTAACCAAATAACAAAGAGTCTCTTGTGTCCCCAACACACCCAATACAATGGTAAATTGTATAGGTGCACTAGTTCGGCGAAGAGATGATGATACAAGTGCAATATGGATGGTAGATATAGGTTTTTTGTAATCTGAAAATATAAAAACAGCAAGGTAACTAATGATAAAAATGAGCGTAAACGGTATTGCAATGTGTTGAAACAAGGCCTAGGGTTCATACTTTCACTAGTGCAAGTTCTCTCAACAATAATAACATAATTGGATCATATAACTATCCCTCAACATGCAACAAAGAGTCACTCCAAAGTCACTAATAGCGAAGAACAAACGAAGAGATTATGGTAGGGTACGAAACCACCTCAAAGTTATCCTTTTTATCGATCTATTCAAGAGTCCGTAGTAAAATAACATGAAGCTATTCTTTCCGTTCGATCTATCATAGAGTTCGTACTAGAATAACACCTTAAGACACAAATCAACTAAAACCCTAATGTCACCTAGATACTCCAATGTCACCTCAAGTATCCATGGGTATGATTATACGATATGCATCACACAATCTCAGATTCATCTATTCAACCAACACAAAGAACTTCAAAGAGTGCCCCAAAGTTTCTACCGGAGAGTCAAGACGAAAACGTGTGCCAACCCCTATGCATAGGTTCATGGGCGGAACCCGCAAGTTGATCACCAAAACATACATCAAGTGGATCACGTGATATCCCATTGTCACCACAGATAAGCACATGCAAGACATACATCAAGTGTTCTCAAATCCTTAAAGACTCAATCCGATAAGATAACTTCAAAGGAAAAACTCAATCCATTACAAGAGAGTAGAGGGGGAGAAACGTCATAAGATCCAACTATAATAGCAAAGCTCGCGATACATCAAGATCGTACCACCTCAAGAACACGAGAGAGAGAGAGATCAAACACATAGCTACTGGTACATACCCTCAGCCCCGAGGGTAAACTAGTCCCTCCTCTTCATGGAGAGCGTAGGGATGATGAAGATGGCCACCGGTGAGGGATCCCCCCTCTGGCAGGGTGCCGGAACAGGGTCCCGATTTTTTTTGGTGGCTACAGAGGCTTGCGGCGGCGGAACTCCCGATCTATTCTGCTCTCTGAAGTTTTTAGGGTATATGGATATATATAGGCGAAAGAAGTCGGTCAGGGGAGCCAGGAGGGGCCCACAAGGGTGGAGGGCGCGCCCCTGCCTCGTGCTCTCCTCATTGATCCCCTGACGTGCACTCCAAGTCTCCTGAATTGCTTTCTTTCCAAAAATAACTTCTCCCGAAGGTTTCATTCCGTTTGGACTCCGTTTGATATTCCTTTTCTTTGAAACACTGAAACAAGGAAAAAAACAGGAAGTGGCACTGGGCTCTGGGTTAATAGGTTAGTCCCAAATAATATAAAAGTTCATAGTAAAGCCCATTAAACATCCAAAACAGATAATATAATAGCATGGAACAATCAAAAATTATAGATACGTTGGAGACGTATCAGCATCCCAAAGCTTAATTCCTGCTCGTCCTCGAGTAGGTAAATGATAAAAACAGAATTTTTGATGTGGAATGCTACCTAGCATATTTATCAATGTAATCTTCTTTATTGCGGCAAGAATATTCAGATCCATAAGATTCAAAACAAAAGTTTAATATTGACATGAAAACAATAATACTTCAAGCATACTAACAAAGCAATCACGTCTTCTCAAAATAACATGGCCAAAGAAAGCTATCCCTACAAAATCATATAGTCTGGCTATGCTCTATCTTCATCACACAAAATATTTAAATCATGCACAACCCCGATGACAAGCCAAGCAATTGTTTCATACTTTTGATGTTCTCAAACTTTTTCAATCTTCACGCAATACATGAGCGTGAGCCATGGACATAACACTATAGGTGGAATAGAAAGGTGGTTGTGGAGAAGACAAAAAGGGAGAAGATAGTCTCACATCAACTAGGCGTATCAATGGGCTATGGAGATGCCCATCAATAGATATCAATGTGAGTGAGTAGGGATTGCCATGCAATAGATGCACTAGAGCTATAAGTGTATGAAAGCTCAAAAAGAAACTAAGTGGGTGTGCATCCAACTCGCTTGCTCACGAAGACCTAGGGCATTCTGAGGAAGCCCATCATTGGAATATACAAGCCAAGTTCTATAATGTAAAATTCCCACTAGTATAAAAGTGACAACATAGGAGACTCTCTATCATGAAGATCATGGTGCTACTTTGAAGCACAAGTGTGGTAAAAGGATAGTAGCATTGTCCCTTCTCTCTTTTTCTCTCTTATTTTTTGTTTTTTTGGGCCTTCTCTTTTTTTGGCCTCTTTTTTTTCGTCCGGAGTCTCATCCCGACTTGTGGGGGAATCATAGTCTCCATCATCCTTTCCTCACTGGGACAATGCTCTAATAATGATGATCATCACACTTTTATTTACTTACAACTCAAGAATTACAACTCAATTCTTAGAACAAAATATGACTCTATATGAATGCCTCCGGCGGGGTACCGGGATATGCAATGAATCAAGAGTGACATGTATGAAAGAGTTATGAATGGTGGCTTTTCCATGAATACAATGTCAACTACATGATCATGCAAAGCAATATGACAATGATGAAGCGTGTCATAATAAACGGAACGGTGGTAAGTTCCATGGCAATATATCTCGGAATGGCTATGGAAATGCCATAATAGGTAGGTATGGTGGCTGTTTTGAGGAAGGTAATGGTGGGTGTATGGTACCGGCGAAATTTGCGCGATACTAGAGAGGCTAGCAAATGGTGGAAGGGTGAGAGTGCGTATAATCCATGGACTCAACATTAGTCATAAAGAACTCATATACTTGTTGCAAAAATCTATTAGTTATCGAAACAAAGTATTACGCGCATGCTCCTAGGGGGATAGATTGGTAGGAAAAGACCATCGCTCGTCCCCGACCGCCACTCATAAGGAAGACAATCAATAAATAAATCATGCTCCGACTTCATCACATAACGGTTCACCATACGTGCATGCTACGGGAATCACAAACTTTAACACAAGTATATCTCAAATTCACAACTACTCCACTAGCATGACTCTAATATCACCATCTTCTTATCTCAAAACAATCATCAAGTATCAAACTTCTCATAGTATTCAATGCACTTTATAGGAAAGTTTTTATTATACCCATCTTGGATGCCCATCATATTAGGACTAAATTCATAACCAAAGAAATTACCATGCTATTTAGGACTCTCAAAATAATATAAGTGAAGCATGAGAGTTCATCTATTTCTACAAAATAAAGCACCATCGTGCTCTAAAAGATATAAGTGAAGCACTAGAGCAACCGACAAACTACTCCGAAAGATATAAGTGAAGCTCAATGAGTAGTCGAATAATTATGCAACTATGTGAAGACTCTATAACATTTAAGAATTTCAGATCTTGGTATTTTATTCAAACAGCAAGCAAAACAAAAGAAAATAAAATGACGCTCCAAGCAAAACACATATCATGTGGTGAATAAAAATATAGCTCCAAGTAAAGTTACCGATGAACGAAGACGAAAGAGGGGATGCCATCCGGGGCATCCCCAAGCTTAGGCTCTTGTTTGTACTTGAATATTACCTTGGTGTGCCTTGGGCATCCCCAAGCATAGGCTCTTTCCACTCCTTATTCCATAGTCCATCGAATCTTTACCCAAAACTTGAAAACTTCACAACACAAAACTTAACAGAAAATCTCGTGAGCTCCGTTAGCGAAAGAAAACAAAACACCACTTCAAGTTACTGTAATGAACTCATTATTTATTTATATTGGTGTTAAAACTACTGTATTCCAACTTCTCTATGGTTTATAAACTATTTTACTAGCCATAGATTCATCAAAATAAGCAAACAACACACGAAAAACAGAATCTGTCAAAAACAGAACAGTCTGTAGTAATCTGTAACTAACGCAAACTTCTGGAACTCAAAAAAATCTACCAAAATAGGAAGGCCTAGATAATTTGTTTATTGATCTGATTCAATTTGAATAAGTATTTTATCACGTTCTGGTGATTTTAAACAATTGTTTTCGTGAACAGAAAGTTTCTGGAATTTTCAGCAAGATCAAATAACTATCATCCAAGAAGATCCTATAGGTCTTACTTGGCACAAACACTAATTAAAACATAAAACCACATCTAACCAGAGGCTAGATGAATTATTTATTGCTAAACAGGAACAAAAAGTAACGAACTAAAATAAAATTGGGTTGCTTCCCAACAAGCGCTATCGTTTAACGCCCCTAGCTAGGCATGATGATTTCAATGATGCTCACATAAAAGATAAGAATTGAAACATAAAGAGAGCATCATGAAGAATATGACTAGCACATTAAGTCTAACCCACTTCCTATGCATAGGGATTTTGTGAGCAAACAACTTATGGGAACAAGAATCAACTTGCATAGGAAGGTAAAACAAGCATAACTTCAAGATTTTAAGCACATAGAGAGGAAACTTGATATTATTGCAATTCCTACAAGCATACATTCCTCCCTCATAATAATTTTCAGTAGCATAATGAATGAATTCAACAATATAACCAGCACATAAAGCATTATTTTCATGATCTACTTGCATAGAAATTTTCCTACTCTCCACGTAAGCAAATTTATTCTCATCAATAGTAGCGGGAGAAACTCAACAAAATAACAATCATGTGATTGAAAATTAAGATCAAGATGACAAGTTTCATGGTTATCATTATTCTTTAAAGCATACGTGGCATCACAATAATCATCATAGATAGGACGCATGCTTTCATCATAGTAAATTTGCTCATCAAAGCTTGGGGGACAAAAAATATCATCTTCATCAAACATAGCTTCCCCAAGCTTGTGGCTTTGCATATCATTAGCATCATGGGTATTCAAAGAATTCATACTAACAACATTGCAATCATGCTCATCATTCAAAGATTTAGTGCCAAACATTTTAATGCATTCTTCTTCTAGCACTTGAGCACAATTTTCCTTCCCATCATTCTCACGAAAGATATTAAAAAGGTGAAGCGTATGAGACAAACTCAATTCCATTTTTTGTAGTTTTCTTTTATAAACTAAACTAGTGATAAAACAAGAAACTAAAAGATTCGATTGCAAGATCTAAAGATATACCTTCAAGCACTCACCTCCCCGGCAACGGCGCCAGAAAAGAGCTTAGTTGACGGGGTGTGAGTGCCGCTTAACTAGGCTCTCCGGCAACAGCGCCCGAAAAGAGCTTGATGTCTACTACGCAACCTTCTTCTTGTAGACGTTGTTGGGCCTCCAAGTGCAGAGGTTTGTAGGACAGTAGCAAATTTTCCTCAAGTGGATGACCTAAGGTTTATCAATCCGTGGGAGGCGTAGAATGAAGATGGTCTCTCTCAAACAACCCTGCAACCAAATAACAAAGAGTCTCTTGTGTCCCCAACACACCCAATCCAATGGTAAATTGTATAGGTGCACTAGTTCGGCGAAGAGATGATGATACAAGTGCAATATGGATGGTAGATATAGGTTTTTGTAATCTGAAAATATAAAAACAGCAAGGTAACTAATGATAAAAGTGAGCGTAAACGGTATTGCAATGTGTTGAAACAAGGCCTAGGGTTCATACTTTCACTAGTGCAAGTTCTCTCAACAATAATAACATAATTGGATCATATAACTATCCCTCAACATGCAACAAAGAGTCACTCCAAAGTCACTAATAGCGGAGAACAAACGAAGAGATTATGGTAGGGTACGAAACCACCTCAAAATTATCCTTTCTGATCGATCTATTCAAGAATCCATAGTAAAAGAACATGAAGCTATTATTTCCGTTCGATCTATCATAGAGTTTGTACTAGAATAACACCTTAAGACACAAATCAACTAAAACCCTAATGTCACCTAGATACTCCAATGTCACCTCAAGTATCCATGGGTATGATTATACGATATGCATCACACAATCTCAGATTCATCTATTCAACCAACACAAAGAACTTCAAAGAGTGCCCCAAAGTTTCTACCGGAGAGTCAAGACGAAAACGTGTGCCAACCCCTATGCATAGGTTCATGGGCGGAACCCGCAAGTTGATCACCAAAACATAAATCAAGTGGATCACGTGATATCCCATTGTCACCACAGATAAGCACATGCAAGACATACATCAAGTGTTCTCAAATCCTTAAAGACTCAATCCGATAAGATAACTTCAAAGGGAAAACTCAATCCATTACAAGAGAGTAGATGGGGAGAAACGTCATAAGATCCAACTATAATAGCAAAGCTCGCGATACATCAAGATCGTACCACCTCAAGAACACGAGAGAGAGAGAGAGAGATCAAACACATAGCTACTGGTACATACCCTCAGCCCCGAGGGTAAACTAGTCCCTCCTCGTCGTGGAGAGTGCCGGGATGATGAAGATGGCCACCGGTGAGGGATCCCCCCTCCGGCAGGGTGCCGGAACAGGGTCCCGATTGGTTTTTGGTGGCTACAGAGGCTTGCGGCGGCGGAACTCCCGATCTATTATGCTCTCTGAAGTTTTTAGGGTATATGGGTATATATAGGCGAAAGAAGTCGGTCAGGGGAGCCACGAGGGGCCCACGAGGGTGGAGGGCGCGCCCAGGGGGTGGGCGCGCCCCCTGCCTCGTGCTCTCCTCGTTGATCCCCTGACGTGCACTCCAAGTCTCCTGGATTGCTTTGTTTCCAAAAATAACTTCTCCCGAAGGTTTCATTTCGTTTGGACTCCGTTTGATATTCCTTTTCTTCAAAACACCGAAACAAGGGAAATAAACAGGAACTGGCACTAGGCTCTAGGTTAATAGGTTAGTCCCAAAAATAATATAAAAGTGCATACTAAAGCCCATTAAACATCCAGAACAGATAATATAATAGCATGGAACAATCAAAAATTATAGATACGTTGGAGACGTATCAAACCACTATCAGCAATGGAGCCACGACTGTCGTCCTCTCCGTCTCAGGCCCAGACATACATGAGCTAGATAAATCCTTATTACTCTCCACAAGAAACATTGTCAATGACACATATAGGAGCAAGCTACATCACAAATTATTCTCAGGAGCTAGTTAAGTTAGCAGCAATAATTTATTATTAATCTCAAGCACTACTTTAATTCAAAGAACATAAAAATGAGGAAAATCTGAACAAAAATAACCATTTGGATTTTGGACATTGCTGAGATCAATATTCAGATATCTTGATGTTTAAAACAGCCTATCAATGTTATGGTCAGACTGAGCCATTTGTTTTGAGATTTGACCAATACGCAGTATATTCTCATATGGCAACCTGTACATGAACACCAACCTGCTGAGATCAATTTTTTTTGCGAACGTACTTGTTGAATAATATGCAGTCCACAAGACTATAATCAAAACATTGTGTCTCTCACTTAGGCTTTACATACTACTGAAGAATATATAGTCTGCAACCAAAATATAGTATCTCGGTCTTTTGTTAGCAACATCTAAGATTTCGTCAGCTCTGACAGTAAAAGACCAATAAGTGCAAGAATTGGAACATGGAAAAAGCTTACGTGGACATGATGCCATCGGGCTGTATGCCAAGATCGTGGTTGTAGAGCTCCCTCTATCTCCCTTGCCAAGCTCTCCCTCCGACCAGCAGTAGAACAGCTGCTCCTGCTGCTTTTGAACTCTCCTTCCACGTTGCCGCAGATTAGTTGGCGGCGTAGGCCAACTCTCCCTTGTATCATCACGTTGAACAAAGTATGCATCTATGTTTACTTTCCTTGTATCATCACAGCGGATGGTATAAATTTGATTGTGTCCCTGTCATAAATCTGAATCTTACACAATATGAAAAAAGAAAGACATATTTGTTAATACAACATAAGACAGATTTGTCAATACAATATAGTGATAGTAAATGAACTCACAGGATCGGTATGTGGTATCACTACTGCAGGATGCTGCTAACGCGACACTACGATCAGAGACCCTTCGACGAAACTGTGTGCGATGCAATAATCGCAAACGTGGTGTAAAAAAACCGTCAAAAATTGCAATGACGGATGCATCAAACACAGTTCAGATTTTAGTTGCGTGTGCGATGCAGGGCATATGGTTGATCCAGACGAACTATTTGTGATTAGATAGAACAACAGAAACGGGCAGCCATATCAATGTGTGTGCGATATACGGCATACAGTTTGCTCCGACGAACTGTTTGCTATTAGGGGAAGTATCAGAAACGGTCAGCCAGATAAAGGTGTGTGTGATATACAACATACGGTTCAGTCGAATGTACTATTTTCGATTAGGGAAGAGAACATAAACGGTTCAACTTAATAAGATGTGTGTGATACGCGGCAAAAAGGCCCGGAGGTTAATTTGAGAACAAGTACACAGAGGTTAATTTGACATACATGACTTATAAGTTTCACAGAAATCATATCACTTTTTTTTGGAAAACATTTAATTGCGTTGAATGTATATAGTGCTTCGTCCTACTAGTTGAATTAACCTCGAGGTCTATGCTTTGGAAACATGTCATAAAGTAACGGGATAGACCTTCATTCAAGACAATCAACATGTGTTCAAAAAACAAAAATTATCAAAATGGAAACGGTTCAACTGAAAAAGATGTGTGTGATACGCGGCAAACAGGTCCGTAATCAGAAATGTGTGCGAAGACCAATGATAACACAGATGATTGCTGCTAATAAGCCGTGTGATTTGCTCTGTCTACAGAAGAATAACATGTATATATATAACTGAAATAAACATCCAATTACATAAGTGACTATACAGATCATTCGCACACACCTCAATAACAATTGCATGCATTATAAAGTAGGAGAAACGACAGTCTAGTCATCTACTTCTTGTGACGCTCCGGCCACTGCTCTGTGGCTCGATCCCTCGTCTGGGGCAGGAAGAAGACACTTACTCATGTCAACGATCCGCCTGTACATCTCGTAGCTTGTGTACGCGTCCCTCGCCGCGTACTTGACGTGTTGTTCATCCAGTCTCTCATGCCAGACACTGTTCCAGGCGATCTTGTCCTTCTTGCTCTCATCCTTCATCTTAATGTAGTAGGGGTCGATGATGGCCGAGGCGAGGTCAACCAGGGAGTTCAATTTGTTGTTGTCGCTGCCCCAGACCTTGTAGTGGTCCTGGATGTTGACAAGATTCGGGCATTTCAAGCCCGAAACCTTGAGCGCTTTTAGATCGTTGGTGGTGTCCACCATAGCGAAACTGTAGTCAGAGCTCTTGATAAACCTAGAGAAATGCTCGCAAGGCCTTGTGCCCAGGTGGTAGTGGTAGACGAGGACGTCATGTCACACACATAACTGGGTGACGACAACCTTCTGATCGTGCCCGGCACGACTGATGGTGTACTCAAGGTCGAAGCCGACCACTTGGTACTTTTCCTCGGCAAGGAACTGCTCCATAGCTTGGATGGAGCTCTCCACCGAGACCGGATCGTTCGTGTACACCACCGAGAGGGCCTTCACCCTCACGTGGGTGTCCACTATGTGATGCGTGGTGAACTGCCCGCTGTTGTCCTCGTCGGCCGCTAGGAGCGCCATTGGAGCCATGGGGAGCGCCATTGGAACCGCTGGATGTCCTCTCTGTATGTGTCATAGTGGGTGTGCTTATTGTGTCGTGTGACGCGAGAGATGAAAGGTAAATGGCCACAGGAATAAATGGGGGCCGGGAGGCCTGGATTTTTGGCACGTCCGCATGGCAGTTTTTGCAGCGGGTAATTGCATCGTCGCGCCACGCCCGGCGCAACCGCATGCACACGAACGTGTGTGATCGTGCGCTGGCCCCAAACACTGGCAGCGCGCATGGAGGGACGA
Source organism: Triticum aestivum (assembly GCF_018294505.1). NCBI lineage: Eukaryota > Viridiplantae > Streptophyta > Magnoliopsida > Poales > Poaceae > Triticum > Triticum aestivum. The sequence continues at coordinate 418,612,403 of NC_057799.1, read as the reverse complement.
GGGTAGAGCACCTGGAGGGACGCGAGAGCAGAGCGCACACGGCGGGACGCGAGTAGAGCGCGCCACGGCCGCCTCAACCGCAAGCAACCACACACATAGAGCAATTGAACACGCAGGAAATGGTCGCCTACAAGCCGGCCGATAGTTGCGTCGCTGCGTAGAGAGCGGCCGTGTGCTACTACCTCCATCTTGGTCTATAGTCCCCTTTATAGTCTGTGCCATACTTTGCCCTTAAATTTAACCAACAAAATGTTAATGCATATTATAAAAATTATATAATTGGTAACTATGTTCAAATACGAATCCAACTATATAATCTTTGGCGACATGCATTCGTATTTTATTAGTTAAATCCTACTTACAAACCAGGACGGGGGTATAGTAGGTAATTAAATCGCAAACATTTTTTTATTAACCGTATGTGTACGTGGCCTTTCGTCCTCCTCTCGCACGTCTTGTCACCCTGCTGTCGCAGACGGCTTCGAGCACAAGCTTGAGCAGCGCGCGAGGGCGTTCTTTTGGCCAAACGGTGGTGAGCCCGTTCCCGCACAAGCTTCCCGCCCAACTCGGTGAAATCTCCCAAAATCCCAATGCTTACCAGCCTACTATATAAACTCTCACGGCCGGTGAATCTTGCGTCGCATTTTCCCCACCCTCCCTGTAGCTTATTATAACATCCCAAAATTCTAAATTTTGGAATGTTATAATAAACAGATAGATTGGATTGATTGTTTGATTGATTGACTGAATGTGAGTGAATTCGAAATCTTTTGAAAGTTAAATGAGAGGGAATAAAAGGACTTTCCCAAACTTTCACCTTGCTTTTATGATCTCCGTGAATTCAAATTCTTTTCAAATACAAAACCCTAGAGAGAAGATGACATGACTTCTTCCATTTATTTAAATGAAAAGGGGTGTTGAAAATATTTGAATATCATTTGAAAATATTTCCAATTCAGAAACTTCAAGCAACTCAATGATTTTCATGAGAGAAGATAAAATGACTTCTTCAAAACATATGAAATATGAGTTGGAAGTTTAAAAGGATCTAATTTAAAGTCCTTTTGGAAATTATTTTCAATTTGGAGTATTTGGGTTTTATTCAAATTATTTTTCTCCAAAATAAAAATATATGGAAAATAGGGTAACATGATTCCCTACAATAGAAAATTGGACAAAAATTAATTTGAAATCATTTTGGTATTTTTAAAATGATTTTTATGAGGTTTTATTGCAGCAGTAGCACTCTTTGCTTTATCTGAATTTTTGTATATTTTATTTGACGCGAGAAAAATGTTCATGTTGTAGAAAATCTTTTTCTGAAAATGCTGGTATATAATATACCTATATAAATATTTTATTCTATTTTTTCTTTATTCGGTTTTCCTTCTGTTTCTATTTAAAAACAAATAACAAAAACTGTACATGTGGCCCATCACTAACTGCCGCCCAGGCGCACATCATAGTACCAGCGGGCGACCCATCTTTTTTTCTTTTCCTATATGGGCCAGGCCCATCCAGCGTTTTCATTTTTTTCTTAGGCCGAATTTTGTTTAAAAATAAATAAAAACTGCAGCTGCGCGGCCGGCCGAACCGCCTTACGCGTTTAGGCCCATGCGAGGCGCCTCCCCGTTTCTTTTCTTTTCGTCTACGTTTAGTCCCACATTGCCTAGCCTTTGACCCCTAAATCTCTTTTCCACCAATAAATATAGACCCATAGAGCCTTCAAAAATCATCCGATTCGGGTTAAATCAATATTTTGGTTTGACTAGATTCCTTAAAGAAAAATATTTTTCTCCTCTCCGGCGCGACTTTTGAGAATTGTCTCCACTCTTCAAAGTCATCTTTTCTATGCCTTATAAAGGTAACTTTTTTTTTCTCTTTTTATACTTCCGTAGTTTATTATTTCTAGACTAATATGATAGAATAATTAGATTATCAATTAGTCTACATATTTATACATAGACCTTAGCCATAACTATTTTTCTTCCGTAAAACAGCTTGGTCCTGATTTTTCAAATAACCATAACTTTTCACTCATTTATCCAAATTAGATGAAACCAGCGCCTATAGTTTCGCCTTGTTTTCACCTATCTAGTTAACCTGTCACGTCAACTTTTTGAAATTTTCAAATTTCGAATTTTGTTCAGATTCATATTCAAACTTCTTTTGAACAGAACTTGAGTTCCGTAACTCCGATTTAGTTGATTCTTTTTGCAAATCGAAGCTCTTGACCTAAACTTTCTGATAAGGCCAAATTCACATAATTTTGGTACTGTTAGAAATTGTTTTATGTTGCAAGAGTTATTTGCTTGGTTTTGATGTTTTCCGAACTGTCTTCTTCGTTCTTCCAGATCTTTTGAGTGATTGCTTATGTGTGGTTACTATTGCTTGCTCACGATAGATTGAACAGAGTGTGACGAGTAGAACTATCAAGAGTTATGAGTGCGAATCATCTTCATCAACATTGCAGGCAAGTTCACACTTTGATCATATCCCTTCCATACCCAGTTTTTATGCATTAGTTTCACCCTCAAACATTGCATGAGTAGGATTGATAACATGTGGGTATTGGGAAGTAGTTGATGAGGTAGGAACCTATTGCCCTGCATTCAAACCTTGGGTGTTACTATTACGTTATGCTTATACTGCTATGCTATGCTCGTAGACGTGGATTGGGTTTGAGAGTTTTCCATGACAGATGTGAGATTGTTAATTAATGGTTCAACTTAAGGTGGCTACTTTAATTTACATCTGGGTGGATTGAGGCACCTGGAGAAACCAGTGTTGTCTGTATTTTTGGATATCCCGGAGTACCCGTGTGATCATCCTATGGACCGCCACCCAGACTCAAAGGGATCATGAGATTATTCGTGCTAGAAACTTCCGTGTGCAGCCACAAGCCATTATGGGCTCTGGCATAGTTGAGTAAGTTGTGTGAGCTCTTGAAGAGGTGGACTAGCAGATGTAGGGGGATTGTAGGTGTAACGGTCTGCCCGGAGTAGAGAGTAAATGCTTCTGAAAGACTGTGTCTTGATCATCCGTTTCTCAAACACCAAGTAGTGCGAGAAATCCAACGGAGGAGATCGAGTCTTGTGGGGAAAAGTGCACAAACCTTTGCAGAGTGTATAAACTAATCATGGTTAGCCGTGTCCCCCGTTATGGACATCTTGAGTATCTAGTTCTTGGATTATCATGTGAATCTCATCATGTTACTTTAATTTAAAATTTGATTGGGTTTAATCACGTTCTTAATTGGGATTGAGTTGGAGGTACCTTCTCAATGTTTAACAACCACCATGATAGTTAAATAAAATTTATTCCTTTGCAGTAGGGAAAAATTGGCTTTTCGCAAAAACATTATAACCATAGAGCTTTTCCGCCAGCCATATATGCATGTAGTGATAGCCTTTGTTCATCATTTCTCTATGGTGTGAATTTGCCAGTACATTCAATGAACTGACCCTTTGTGGCTGCAACGTCTCATGTTGCAGGAATCTTACGACGAGTAAGTGATACATTAGGGTTACGATTTCTACACTCAACTTTGCCGTTGGTGTTGATGGGAATCCACAACCTTGTTACTTCTGCTATTTGGATTGAGGTAATAGTATTTTCGTTACTTTATACATGTGATTTACCTCTGTTATAAATCCTCGAGTACTGTGTGTGTCAGCATACCGATCCAGGGATGACACTTAAGCACAGAGACTTGACCGTCTGAGGTCGGGTCGCTATAAGATGGTATCAGAGCACATGTTGACTGTAGGACGTGACCCTAGAAACTGGCAAGCCCATAGGAAGGATTTTCCCTAAAACTTTCTTTTTGAAAAAGATCTTTTACCTCTCTTCTCTTCTGACCTTATTCAAACATTCCCTTTAAGTGAGACCATACCCCTTTTCCCTTTGGACCACACGAAGATTCGACTGATGAGACCACTCCAAGAAGTACAAGATATCGGACAACTAAGATCACTTCGGAATGAAGAGGATTTTACCGTGTATTATAATAATGGAAACTACAGCTGTTGAAGACTCTGAAGACTAGGAGAATTGGAGACTCTGAAGAATTCCCAGATTTTTATGACCTAGGAAGGCTACCCTTATGGAACTTGGCAGACTATGGAAGATGTCAATACCCGAGATCAAGTTGTATCGGAGAAAGACCGGAGCATGGAGAGTTAAAAACTCAAAGTTCTGTCAAGGAAAACCCTAAGGCAGGAGATATCAATTATGGAGAGATAGCTCATGGAAATGACAAGAGCAGAAACACGGCTATCCATGATGTTATCACCCGCTTATTGTCACCGTGCTGAGTTAAGCATGCATATGCATGGAAGGATTGGATGGTAGAAGGCTGATGGAGCACCTATCAGCAAGATGAAGTTTTAACTTTAGACCGGTGTATCACCAGGATCTGGAGTATTACATCAAGAAGTTTAGGATGGACCTGCAGGAAGCTGTATTTGACAAAGAAGTGTTTCGTGAAGAACTCAGAACCCAGAAACTGAAAGTAGCCAAGCTGGGAAAGCAAAACCTCGAGATAACAGAGACTCGTCAGGAACTGAAGGACAGTAGTACCATGGTTCATGCCAAGGATCTTGAGACCCAGAAGTTTGGAACGCAATTATTAAAGGATGCCAGGAGAGACTTCGCGTCAACAGAGAGGGTCTGGCAAAAGAACTTGAGAAGGACAAGCATGATCGGAAGAAGCCCATCGGAGACATGAACAAGACTTGAAGAGTTTGACGATGTTGAAGATTTATTGACCTTTAGAAGACCAAACCCGGTTATATACCTACGTTAGATGCGATGTTTGTGAGCTGTCATTTGTTTGATGTTTTTCCGACAGCCACAATAAAATCTGTCTTTTCAAAACTATTGTTTGCATTGTGTGTATCCCTCTCGATCTCTCTTATCCCACCGCAAACCAATGGACCCAATAGAGGATGAATGAAGATGAGCTTGTATTTTCTGGACCGATAAGTCAATTGGAGACGGACCGATGGATTCAGAACATGGAGGATCACATGGAGAATAACCCTATAGCCGTAAAGGATATGATCCAGCATGCTCTTGAGTGCTTTGAAAGAGGTGCCACTACCTGGTAGAGGATGTACCAAACCATCAATGGATGGCAAGGAGTAACCACTTGGAAAGAATTTAAAGTTGAATTTACCAAAGTCTCGAGTTGTGCCCCAGAAATTGAAGCCTTATGGAAGTTCAGTCTACATTGTTGGGAAAGATCCGTGAAGCTCAGAAGGATGACAAAGAGATTGCTGAGTTAAAAGAGAGGATGAGCAAAGGAAAGGCCAAAGGTTTTCGTAAGGATGAGCATGACACCTTATGGTTCGAGGACCGTGTATATGTGCCCAATAATGCAAAGATCAGGAAGTTAATACTTTAGGAGGCTCATGACTCACCATACTCAATTCGCCCTGGAAACACCAAGATGTATTTGGAGTTGAAGGAGCATTTCTGGTGGACTGGTATGAAGAAGGATATTGCGGAGTATGTAGATGTATGCCAGAGAGTAAAGGCAGAGCATCAGAAGCCAGCCGGATTACTACAGCCTATGCCGACACCCGAATGGAAGTGGGATAAGCTTGGCATGGATTTCATGTCACGACCGGTTTTTCAATAAAATAATTATTGAGAGACCAATCCCTTTTACGGACCAGCGAAGAAGAATTCCTTCTCACTGGTAGACAATAATCTTGGTCACAGAAGAAAAATACCAGGAGTACTAAATATAACACAAGGTTGAGCAGAGACTGCCCAATAATTTATTACAGGCACGCCGATAAAATAATACGGCGGATAGGGTGGCAAACTTCTAACTCACGATAATAACGGTGGTGGAAATATCATCGCGAAGCGAGTGATATGATTCCAGAAGACTACAACTCATCGAGCGTCGGAGTGAGGCTCGAGGAGACTTATTGCGGGTGGCGGAAGCGTAAACAACATAAGTGACCAATATCCGGGATCGCGCGGGACTGACTGGGACTCCTCTAGGCATCGGACACGCTATCAAACTCTTCATCCAAGAGATCGCCTTCGTCAACATCTGGCCAAATTAACAAGCCAGGTGAGTACTATGAAAGTACTCGCAAGACAGTTCGGACATAAGGTATAACAAATGTAAACATGAAACATATGAACAAGTTAACCAGTGCGATCAGACAAAGAGGTAATAAATACTGGGTGCCAAGCGAGGGTCCGAATGACGCCTCGAGCGGAAACTGCAGAATAGTAATGCGGGTGCCAAACGAGTGTCTGAAAGACTCCTCGAGAAGAAAATGCGGAACGTTAATACAGGTGCCAAACGAGTGTCTGAAAGACTCCTCGAGAGGAAAATGCAGAATAGTAATGCGGGTGCCAAACGAGTGTCTGAAAGACTCCTCGAGAGGAAAATGCGGAACATTAATACAGGTGCCAAACGAGTGTCTGAAAGACTCCTCGAGAGGTAAATGCAGAATAATAATGCCACAGTCAGGCGTCGGGGCGACACCACATAAAGGGCTTATAACAGAAAATAAAGACAGTGCATGCCGCAGTCGGACGTCTGAGCGACATCGCATAAAGGGCTTATATTTAAAGTGAGAAACGAGTACACGCCACAGTCGGACATCTGCGCGACGTCTCATAAAGGGCTTATATTGTAACACAATAATACAATAGTTCGGGAACATAACTTATCACAAGCACGAGACAAATATAAAGTTAGTCCATCCACAGGAATAACAATAAAACTGAATTACCACTTGAGTTTGTTCACCGGGGGCAAGTTTTTCACACGGATAGATATGGGTATAATGTTTACACTACTGATCATGGATACGATGATTTGGAAAGAATTGACTCTGCAGAGTTTGTACTTAACCACAGCCAACGGATTTCAGTAGTCACGGGGACTAGTTCCGTCTGCGGTGTTTTGGAGGAAACACGTCTAACCAGTACACACCCAATTCAACCATCCGAAGCCAGGGATCACCCTCGGCGATGTTCAAGAAAAACCTTGAGACGGGGAGGCTACAACCTCGCGTAGCATGGGATCAAATTTATATACGCGCGCTCTAAGGGGGTGCCCCCCCTCTCGGTCCCAACCGGAAACACCCATGCCCCCTGACCGAATGACTGGCTTTAATCCTGGGCCAAGGTACCATCATCCCGGCCTCTCTGTTTGGTGTGTACACGGAAAGAGGTTACCAACTTACTAAACCGCATCCTGGCAATGAGACATGTGGTAGCACGGAAAGGGGAAGGGACGGTAACACGGCTCCAACCATGTTAACGTCGGAAAAAGTCGGATGACGCAAGGCTGGCATTCTACAACAGTACCACCTTGCTGCCCTTCATGTCACCACATGATTAGGCCATCTCTCATCAGAGATCATCGCAACTTTGGAACATGCGGGAAAAGATCGATAACGTGGCTCCAACCACGTTAACGTCGAAGAAAGTCGGATGGCGCAAGGCTGGCATGCTACAACAGTACCACCTTGCTGCCCTTCATGTCACCACATGATTAGGCCACCTCTCAACAGAGGTCATCGCAACTTTGGGACAACCGGGTCGTTGCCGTACAAGCAACGAGGTTTTTACCGACACTCATATGCCACACACAAACTCTCACGTGAACATGCAAAACACCTGTCATATCAAATGTTCAAAACATGCTTGCCTGGTTCGGATAAGTCGGAGTCTAGCTCGGCGAAGTTCGCGGCTCCGTCACCCCTCCCGGAACCTACGGGAAATCACGAAACGGGCACTAACGTGAAAACCAACACATACACAGAAACTTTTCCAATTATTTTTCAAATAAATCCCATAAAAAACTAGACAAAATTTGAAGATTGTCAGAAAAAGAATCACTCAAAAATACCTTTTTATTAAAAAGTTATAAAGGTTTCTGTCCAGGGACTTATCTGTAATGAAACAGAAAAGTTCCAGGGTTTTAACTGAGAAAACAGAAAACGCTTCGGCTGGGAATGCGCAAGCGCAAAGGAGGAAACGTATTTTGCCCGAAGGCGCCAACAGAAAACGGTTCGCGAATAAAAGAACAGAGGCTGACATGCGGGGTCCACATGTCTGGTTTGAAAAGCTCGCCGGCGCCCGAAGACTGCGGTGGACGCCGGCGTCGAACCACGGCGAGTTAGGAGAAACGGAGGGTACCAAGAGCTTCAGCGTCCTCTTCCGCGTCGGTGGGTGGTGGACTCGTCCAACGGGGAGCACTATGTCGACGGCGACACTTTCTCCGGCGGACGGTGGCTCGGGTGAGGATGGGGAACTCCGGTGGAGGGCTGCAAGCTTCAAATTGAAGTGCGGGTCAGACAGAGGGATGCACGGTGAAGCTACTGGCAAGAGAATGGAGGCGGAGGAGCACACACGGGGGCGAATCGGGTTGGATCCCGTGGCGGGTCGCGGCGGCCGGAGTCGAGGAAGGAGACCTCCTCGGGGCTCTTCCAGTGGCTAGGCGTGCTCTAGGGGGAGTGCGGGGCTGGTGGGTGCTCGAGTTGAAGCTCGGGGCCCCTATTTATAGGCAGATCGACGGGATGGCCGTGAATGGTGAATCTCCGGCGAGCGATTACGGCGGAGCAGTGGGTTGGCAGGGGGTTTGAGCGGTCGGGCAGCATCAGTGGATGTTACTGGACTCGATTTGCAGCTAAACGGGGTCGGTCTTGGCGTAATGGCGTCGGTCCACGGTGAGGTGACTGCACGGGCTCAACGGCGGCAGAGAGCGCGCTCCGCGCCCTGCGGTTCACGACGAGAGCGGCAGCGCGTTCGGGGGAGTGGAAGGCTACGCGGCGAGCTCCGGTGGTTTGGGCGGCGCTGGGTGGCGTCGTCGGCGCCGTGTCTCCCGCTGGCGCCCGCAAAGCCGCCGCCGGCGTTGGTCACGGGGTGGCGCACCTTCTGCTGCTCGTCGCCGACGCCCGCAAGGTGCCAGGAACTCGTGCGGTGCAGGAACAAGGGGGCGAGGACGAGGAGCAAGGCGACGCGGTGGCACTGGCGAGATCGATGTCCATCTCTGAAGAAAACGACAGTGAGCACTGAACTGAATCTCTGAACTTTCTGAACTTTGACAAATACAGTGCACTGCAGGTGTTCGACAGAAGGTTTTGGCTATGAGATAAATTTTTCTGGAGCTGTAACTTGGTGAGATGATCACTCAAAGCACCCAGGGGCTGCCTGAATTTACTTGGAATTTTTGGGGAAGGTTTTGAATGAATTTCACCAAATTTGCTAAATCTGGTCCAAACTTGCAGCAGGTGTAGTTTGAAATTTTTGAACTGAAGACTAGTGGCTCTTTATGGTTCCAGGTTGAGGGTTCAAAGGACTAGGAGGGGAAAGAAGTTTGGTGGTAAAAGTCCAAATAGAAAATGGAGTTCCTTTGTAAATCTCCAAGTGGTAGAATAGAAGGCAGAAATTTGTTTGAATGAAATTTGAATGGGAATAATTACATGGGGAGGTTCAACTTGCTGGATTAGGTGTAAAACATGATCCAAAGGTGAGGGAAGGATTTGGGGAGAGGATTTGCACAAATGTCATGGTAAGAAGGAATAGTTGAAAGTGGCAAAGGACTTTCCAAAAGCCATAGTGCAAATTTAAAAAGGTTTTCAGAAGTTATTTTCCCAAATGAAAAACATTTTGTCTTGAGTCCAAATGAAAAGTAAGAACTTCCAAGACCAAAGGCAGATCTTGGGTGAATCCAAACAAAACTTTTGCCATAAGGAAAAATATATGAGAGGGAGAGTTCTCTTAAAGAAAAATTTAAATTGCTCCCCTCAAGTCAAAATAGAAATCTTTTTTTGAAAAATCCAAATAAAAACTTGGGTGTCACAACACCTACCCCCTTAGGAAAAATCTCGTCCTCGAGATTTCGGCTGATCCTCAAATAGATATGGATACTCTGCTCGGAGGAAATCTTCCCTCTCCCATGTGGCTTCATCCTCAGTGTGGTTGCTCCACTGAACCCTGAAAAATCTTGTCGTTTTCTGACGGGTCCTCCGTTCAGACTCTTCTAAAACCTTTACTGGCCTTTCTCTGTAGGTGAGATCTGGTTGCATATCAATGTCCTTATGAGGTACATGTTTTCCTGGATTGCTCACACATTTTCTTAACTGTGAGACGTGGAACACGTCATGGACGTCTGACAGCTCCTTGGGGAGGTCTAGTTGGTAGGCCACCGTGCCTCTTCGTGCCTTTACACAAAATGGTCCAATAAACCTTGGGGCTAGCTTCCCCTTAATTTTGAACCGTTGCAGACCCCTCATAGGAGATACTCGGAGGTATACGGAATCACCGGGTTCAAAGCTGACCTCACGGTGCTTCTGATCATAGTAGCTCTTTTGGCGGCTCTGTGCTGTCTTGAGTCTGTCCCTGATTTGCTTAACTTTCTCCTCGGCCTCTTTGAGCATGTCTGGGCCGAAGATACGGCTGTCACCGGTTTCTGACCAATTCAATGGGGTACGACACCTTCGCCCGTACAACGCTTCAAAGGGTGCCATTTTCAAGCTGGCTTGGTAACTGTTGTTGTAAGCAAATTCGGCATACGACAAACTCTCTTCCCAACTGGATCCATAGGTGAGTACGCAGGCTCTTAGCATATCCTCTAGGATCTGGTTCACACGTTCCGTCTGTCCATCAGTCTGAGGGTGGTATGCTGTACTGAAAGCTAGTTGCGTGCCCAGAGCTTGTTGTAGGTGATCCCAAAATTTGGAGACGAATTGGGTGCCTCGGTCTGATATTATAGTCTTTGGGACTCCGTGCAAGCAAACTATACGGGAGAGATAGAGTTTTGCCAGTCTTTGTGTGGAGTAGGTAGTCTTCACGGGAATGAAGTGAGCAACCTTGGTTAGTCGGTCTGTGATGACCCAGATGGCGTCATTTCCACGCTGTGATCGGGGTAATCCGACAATGAAGTCCATCCCGATTTCATCCCATTTCCACTCCGGTATCCTGTTAGGCTGGAGTAGCCCTGCTGGCTTTTGGTGCTCGGCCTTGATGCGCTGACATGAATCGCAACAAGCGATGAATGTGGCTATATCTCTTTTCATACCGTGCCACCAAAATCTTTCCTGGATGTCCTTGTACATTTTGGTTCCTCCAGGATGGATCGAGTATGGGGCGGTGTGGCTTTCCGTCAAGATCTGTTGCTTGAGTTCCTCAATGTTAGGTACGCAAAGCCCGTCCCGGTACCATAATGTTCCTTCACTGTCCGTGACGAATTCTGAAGTCTTACTACGGTTCATTTTCTTCTTTATGCCTTCGATACTGGGATGTCCCTATTGAGCCTTCTTGATTTGTTCCACTAGGGTGGGTTGTATCTCCAGGTTTGATATGGTGCCCTCAGAGACTAACATCATGTTGAGTCGAGTGAACTCTCGCTGAAACTCAGGCCTCAAACTTTGCTGACCGTCACTGTCCGGGCTGGGGTTTCGACTAAGGGCATCGGCCACTACATTTGCTTTCCCTGGGTGGTAGTGAATACCGACGTCATAGTCCTTGACCAGTTCCAACCAGCGCCGTTGGCGTAAATTCAGCTCTGGTTGTGTGAAAATATATTTGAGGCTCTTATGGTCCATATATATTTCACAGCGATTCCCCAACAGAAAGTGCCTCCATTCCTTGAGTGCATGTATGACTGCTGCTAGCTCCAGGTCATGTGTTGGGTAATTTTCCTCATGTTTTCGCAGCTGCCTGGAGGCATATGCGACAACTTTGCCATCTTGCATTAGCACACATCCAAGACCTTTTCGGGACGCGTCACAATACACTTCAAAGCTCTTGTGTATGTCTGGTACGGTTAAGACTGGTGCGGTTGTTAGCTTCTTCTTGAGTTCTTGGAAGCTCTGCTCGCATGCTTCTGTCCATAAAAATTTCTTGTCCTTCTTGAGTAACTGTGTTATAGGTTTTGCCACAGTGGAGAATCCTTCAATAAATCTCCTGTAATATCCGGCCATTCCTAGGAAACTCCGCACATTTGTAACATTCGCGGGTGGCTTCCAGTCCAGTATGGCCTTGACTTTTTCTGGGTCTACGGCCACGCCTTCTTGGTTCAATATATGGCCCAAGAAACCAACTTGTCTTAGCCAAAATTCGCATTTGCTAAATTTGGCGTACAACTGATGTTTCCTCAATTCTCCCAAAACAATTCCGAGGTGCTCAGCATGTTCTTCTGGTGTCCTTGAGTAAACCAGAATGTCGTCAATGAATACCACCACAAATTTGTCCATGAATTTCATGAATACTTTGTTCATGAGGTGGACGAAATATGCGGGGGCGTTCGTTAGTCCAAAAGGCATCACTGTAAACTCGTACAACCCATATCTGGAAGTGAAAGCTGTCTTGGGAATATCTTCCGTTCGTACCTTCAATTGGTGATATCCCGATCTCAAATCAATTTTCGAGAATACCTTGGCCTGTGCGAGCTGGTCAAACAAATCATTTATTCGTGGCATCGGATATTTGTTTTTGATGGTGACCATATTGAGGGCTCGATAGTCTATGCACAGCCTTAGTGTCCCATCCTTGTTTTTGGCGAACAACACAGGCGAACCCCATGGTGAGGAGCTGGCTCGAATAAATCCTTTGTCCAACAATTCCTTTATCTGCTTCTTTAACTCCACCAATTCTGAGGGTGCCATTCTATACGGCTTCTTATAAATGGGAGCGGTGCCAGGTGCTAGTTCGATGCTGAATTCGATCTCTCGGTCTGGTGGCATGCCTGGTAGTTCTTCCGGGAACACATCAGGGAACTCGCATACCACTGGCACTTTTCTTAATTCTGCGATGTCCATCTTGTTCAGTTTTGGTTTCTGTGATCGTGGCCTTTCTTGAGCGGAAACTCTTATAGTCTTGCCGTGATGGTGAGTGAGAATCACTGTCCGATTGAAACAGTCGATGAATCCTTTGTTGGTGGTTAACCAGTCCATTCCTAAAATGACATCCAGTCCTTTACTTTCCAACACGATGAGATTCGCGTGGAATGGTAGTCCTTCGAACTCAATGACCACTCCTTGGCAGTAACCCTGAGCAATTTGCTTATTTCCGGGGGACTTGATGATCATAGATTTTTCCAAGGGAAGTATCGGAAAACCGTGTTGTGAAACAAAACTCTTCGAAACAAACGAATGGGAAGCTCCAAAATCAAACAAAACCGTGGCAGGTACCGTGTTGACAGGGAACGTACCGAGCACGATGTCTGGGGCATTCTGCGCTTCTTCCCTGGTCACATGGTTCAGGTGACCCTTCCTGTGGTTGCTGCTGGGGTTGAAGTTGTTGCGCTTGGGGGCTGGATTGTTCCCACCATTGTTCGGCTTGGGTGCCGTGTCTCTTGGCTTCGGGCACTGTTTAGCATAATGCCCTTGTTGACCACAAGCATAGCAGGTGACCCCTGGACGGTATGTGAACTCCTTGTCTCTGGCATGAAATTGTCGGACGGGTCGTGGCTCAGTAGTCGTGGATCTCCTTGTGTCTGTCCTTGGGCTCTCAGTCTTGCCTCGGTTGCTGTGGGCAAGAGTCGTCTTGTCCCTCTTCCGCTTGCGGATATCTTCCAGACTACGGCGCTCATTCTCCAGGGTGATGGCCTTGTCCACCAGCGTCTTAAAATCCGGAAAGGTGTGTACAATCAGTTGGCATCTCAGTGCTGGTGCCAGGCCGTCCAGGAATTTTTCCATCTTCTTGTTTTCTGTCATGTGCTCGTCGTAGGCATAACGAGACAGTTGGGTAAACTGGCCGTTGTATTCTGTGACGGACATGCCTCTTTGCTTCAGGTCATCAAACTCTCTCTTCTTGATCTTTAGGATGCTCCTGGGAATGTGTGCCCCACGGAAGCGTTCCTTGAATTCTTCCCAGGTGATGTTGTGTTCCCTGGGGTGCATGTGTAGGAAGTTTTCCCACCATGCTGCGGCTGCTCCAGTAAGGTAGTGTGGTGCATAAAGCACCTTCTCATGATCTGAGCACTGAGCGATAATCAGTTTCCTTTCAATCTCGCGAAGCCAATCATCGGCTTCCAGTGGCCTATCGGTGTGAGCAAAAGTTGAGGGGCGAGTCTTCTGTAACTCAGATAACTTGGAATGTGGTTGATAGGGTTCACGGTGGTTTCCCATATTGATGACATGGTTCATCATCTCCTGGTGCTGTTGCTGGCTTTGCTCGAAGAGACGGCATACTTGAGATAGTGCCGCTTCGCTGTCCTGTTGGCTGGACTGACCCTGAGTGAAATTGTTGCTGGTCTGTGTTCCGTAAACCTCTTCTGGCTGATTGGGCATAGAGCGAGTCCATGGGCGAGACATTTTTCCAGTCTGGGGTATCATTTGCAAAACCCATGAGAAAAACTGTGTAGCGCAGGAAAACTCTTGCAAAGGTAATAATCAAAAAGGCTTCTAGGTTTTCAAAGAAACACAAATGATTTTCACGGAGAAGAAGTTCTTAACACAAATCTTACATGCGAAAGCAAACACAAGATACAGCACTCAGGTTGTGCGTACACAATCCTGACATGTTATTAAAAACTAGCGTACTACTCCGGAAGGCGGCAAACACACCAATACAAACTAGCGTACAGATAAAATAATAGTACATCATACAAGCAGGCATAACACGCGGCTACTTGGTGCTCTCAGTCGGAGATGGTGAAGATCTCCTTCCCCTTGCCGATGGCAAGGCTCAGCGGTCCAGGAGAATTAACCTCCTCCTCTCTAGCTGGCTCCTGGCGTGCGACGCTGCGCGGCGGTGATGGTGTGGGGGCGACTGGTGGTAGAGTGCGTGCGGCAGGCGGTGCGGCTCTGACTGGAGTAGGAGCGATGACTCGGTCGAACTCCTCAGTGGTAGGCAGACGGCGAGCAATGGCCAAAACGGCCGGTGCATACGAGGCTGAAACGAGACGAAAGTCAGAGGCGGCGCCGTGTGGAGAAGCTCCTTCCTGCTGGCAGGACCGCCCCGGACTAAGTCCATGCGGGCAGCCACAAGATCATCTACGAGGTTGTCGAAAGACTCCTCCAGAGCCTTGAGATACTCCACAACCATCTCGATGGCTTCATCTCGCTCTCCCCGATGGCAGGCGAACGCATAGTGGCTGGTGTAAGGCACATGGCATGGGAGGTAGCGGTAGCGACGAGTCTTCATCGTAGGAAGGATGTCCCGAAGGCGAGCTATCGCCTCACGGGCAGCCATCTGCATGGCATGCCTCTCCGTAGGCATGGCCCTTCCCGTAAAACGGAAGTGACGAGCAGCAGAACGTCCTCCCTTGAACTGCACCATGGCTTGGTGCATAGACACGTCGTCACTGAGCTTGTGCTGATAGAGTGTGAACTCCGGGCGAGCTGCTGGCCCGATCGCGAGCTTGGTGATGGAGACGAGGAGTTTGACAAACCCCTCGGGCACGTTGGTGAACACTCGATTCTCACAGTTGCTGCCAGCCATCTACAAAAGTAGGCAAAAATTCTGAGTAGTCATGTCATAAATTTTATGATGACCAACAGAAAATAGCTACAATTGTAAAATGCTGAAAAAGCACAAAAGACGCTAATAACCGATTAGAGATCGCACCTAGTGGCTTCCTACAGTCAGCCTGGCTCTGATACCAAGCTTGTCACGACCGGTTTTTCAATAAAATAATTATTGAGAGACCAATCCCTTTTACGGACCAGCGAAGAAGAATTCCTTCTCACTGGTAGACAATAATCTTGGTCACAGAAGAAAAATACCAGGAGTACTAAATATAACACAAGGTTGAGCAGAGACTGCCCAATAATTTATTACAGGCACGCCGATAAAATAATACGGCGGATAGGGTGGCAAACTTCTAACTCACGATAATAACGGTGGTGGAAATATCATCGCGGAGCGAGTGATATGATTCCAGAAGACTACAACTCATCGAGCGTCGGAGTGAGGCTCGAGGAGACTTATTGCGGGTGGCGGAAGCGTAAACAACATAAGTGACCAATATCCGGGATCGCGCAGGACTGACTGGGACTCCTCTAGGCATCGGACGCGCTATCAAACTCTTCATCCAAGAGATCGCCTTCGTCAACATCTGGCCAAATCAACAAGCCAGGTGAGCACTATGAAAGTACTCGCAAGACAGTTCGGACATAAGGTATAACAAATGTAAACATGAAACATATGAACAAGTTAACCAGTGCGATCAGACATAGAGGTAATAAATACTGGGTGCCAAGCGAGGGTCCGAATGACGCCTCGAGCGGAAACTGCAGAATAGTAATGCGGGTGCCAAACGAGTGTCTGAAAGACTCCTCGAGAGGAAAATGCGGAACGTTAATACAGGTGCCAAACGAGTGTCTGAAAGACTCCTCGAGAGGAAAATGCAGAATAGTAATGCGAACGTGAATTCAAATTCTTTTCAAATACAAAACCCAAGAGAGAAGATGACATGACTTCTTCCATTTATTTAAATGAAAAGGGGTGTTGAAAATATTTGAATATCATTTGAAAATATTTCCAATTCAGAAACTTCAAGCAACTCAATGATTTTCATGAGAGAAGATAAAATGACTTCTTCAAAACATATGAAATATGAGTTGGAAGTTTAAAAGGATCTAATTAAAGGCCTTTTGGAAATTATTTTCAATTTGGAGTATTTGGGTTTTATTCAAATTATTTTTCTCCAAAATAAAAATATATGGAAAATAGGGTAACATGATTCCCTACAATAGAAAATTGGAGAAAAACTAATTTGAAATCATTTTGGTATTTTTAAAATGATTTTTATGAGGTTTTATTGCAGCAGTAACACTCTTTGCTTTATCTGAATTTTTGTATATTTTATTTGATGCCAGAAAAATGTTCATGTTGTAGAAAATCTTTTTCTGAAAATGTTGATATATAATATACCTATATAAATATTTTATTTTATTTTTTCTTTATTCGGTTTTCCTTCTGTTTCTATTTAAAAACAAATAACAAAAACTGTACATGTGGCCCATCACTAACTGCCGCCCAGGTGCACATCATAGTACCAGCGGGCGCCCCATCTTTTTTTTCTTTTCCTATATGGGCCAGGCCCAGCCAGCGTTTTCATTTTTATTCTTAGGCCGAATTTTGTTTAAAACAAAAACTGCAGCTGCGCGGCTGGCCGAACCGCCTTACGCGTTTAGGCCCATGCGAGGCGCCTCCCCGTTTCTTTTCTTTTCGTCTACGTTTAGTCCCACATTGCCTAGCCTTTGATCCCTAAACCTCTTTTCCACCAATAAATATAGACCCATAGAGCCTTCAAAAATCATCCGTTTCGGGTTAAATCAATATTTTGGTTTGACTAGATTCCTTAAAGAAAAATATTTTTCTCCTCTCCGGCGCGACTTTTGAGAATTGTCTCCTCTCTCCAAAGTCATCTTTTCTATGCCTTATAAATATTTATAGATAGACCTTAGCCGTAACTATTTTTCTTCCATAAAATAGCTTGGCCCTGATTTTTCAAATAACCATAACTTTTCACTCGTTTATTAAAATTAGATGAAACCAGCGCCTATAGTTTCGCCTTGTTTTCACCTATCTAGTTAACCTGTCACGTCAACTTTTTGAAAATTTCGAATTTTGTTCAGATTCATATTCAAACTTCTTTTAAACATAACTTGAGTTCCGTAACTCCGATTTAGTTGATTCTTTTTGCAAATCGAAGCTCTTGACCTAAACTTTCTGATAAGGCCAAATTCACATAATTTTGGTACTGTTAGAAATTGTGTTATGTTGCAAGAGTTATTTGCTTGGTTTTGATGTTTTCCGAACTGTCTTCTTCGTTCTTCCCGATCTTTTGAGTGATTGCTTATGTGTGGTTACTATTGCTTGCTCACGATAGATTGAACGGAGCGTGACGAGTAGAACTATCAAGAGTGTGCGAATCATCTTCATAAACATTGCAGGCAAGTTCACACTTTGATCATATCCCTTCCATACCCAGTTTGTATGCATTAGTTTCACCCTCAAACATTGCATGAGTAGGATTGATACCATCTGGGTATTGGGAAGTAGTTGATGAGGTAGGAACCTATTGCCCTGCATTCAAACCTTGGGAGTTACTATTACGTTATGCTTATACTGCTATGCTATGCTCGTAGACATGGATTGGGTTTGAGAGTTTTCCATGACAGATGTGAGATTGTTAATTAATGGTTCAACTTAAGGTGGCTACTTTAATTTACATCTGGGTGGATTGCGGCACCTGGAGAAACCAGTGTTGCCTGTATTTTTGGATATCCCGGAGTACCCGTGTGATCATCCTATGGACTGCCACCCAGACTCAAAGGGACCATGAGATTATTCATGCTAGAAACTTCCATGTGCAGCCACAAGCCATTATGGGCTCTGGCATAGTTGAGTAAGTTGTGTGAGCTCTTGAAGAGCTGGACTAGCAGATGTAGGGGGATTGTAGGTGTAACGGTCTGCCCGAAGTAGAGAGTAAATGCTTCTGAAAGACTGTGTCTCGATCATCCGTTTCTCAAACACCAAGTAGTGCGAGAAATCTAACGGAGGAGATCGACTCTTGTGGGGACAAGTGCACAAACCTCTGCAGAGTGTATAAACTAATCATGGTTAGCCGTGTCCCCGGTTATGGACATCTTGAGTATCTAGTTCTTGGATTATCATGTGAATCTCATCATCATGTTACTTTAATTTAAAATTTGATTGGGTTTAATCACGTTCTTAATCGGGATTGAGTTGGAGGTACCTTCTCAATGTTTAACAACCACCATGATAGTTAAATAAAATTTATTCCTTTGCAGTAGGGAAAAATTGGCTTTTCGCGAAAACATTATAACCATAGAGCTTTTCCACCAGCCATATATGCATGTAGTGATAGCCTTTGTTCATCATTTCTCTATGGTGTGAATTTGCCAGTACATTCAATGTACTGACCCTTTGTGGCTGCAACGTCTCATGTTGCAGGAATCTTACGACGAGTAAGTGATACATTAGGGTTACGATTTCTACACTCAACTTTGCTGTTGGTGTTGATGGGAATCCACAACCTTGTTACTTCTGCTATTTGGATTGAGGTAATAGTATTTTCGTTACTTTATACATGTGATTTACCTCTGTTATAAATCCTCGAGTACTGTGTGTGTCAGCATACCGATCTAGGGATGACACTTAAGCACAGAGACTTGACCGTCTGAGGTCGGGTCGCTACACTTATCTCGTCAGCTTCTCCCACAATCGTCAATGACACCGGTCCGTCGTTGTCACTCAGTCACTCCACCGTCATCAGAGGACAGCTCTAGCTGGGAGGCTACACCACGGCGGCGGCGTAGTCCCCGGCGTAGTGTAGTGCGCGTGGCGCCCCTGTTGGGTGTGCGTGGAACACCCACCACACGCTCTGCTGCCGCTGCCCGTCGGCAGTTGTTGCCGGCCATTGTTGCCGCCACAACACCGTCGAAAGCCAGGGCCATCGTTCGCTCCGCCGCCGCGGCCCGAAGGCGGGAGATGGCCATTGTGGCCACCACCCCACTGCCGGCCACTGTGGCCATCACCCGCTCCGCCACCGCGGCCCGAAGGCGGGAGATGGCCGTCGTGGCCACCACCCCATTGCCGGCCACTTTGGCCATCACCCGCTCCGCCATCGCGGCCCGAAGGCGGGAGGTTGTGGTCGTGGCCGCCACCCTATCGTCGGCCGACGTGGCCGCCAGCCCACCGTCGATCGCCGGGGTCATCACCCACCCGCCACCGCCGCCCGAAGGTGGGAGGCGGAGGTGGAGGCCCGCACGTGCGTCAGCGACCTTGCGCGCTACACCGAGTTCCTGCGGGAGGAGGAGGAGCGCCTCGTCGAGCACGCAAAGAGCCTTACCGCCGTCGTGGCCGCGGCACACGCCGCCTCAGAGGCGAGGAATCAGGAGATCTACAAGGAGAACCACCGCTTCGAGAGGGGTCGTCTGGAGCGGCAGAGGGTGTTTGAGGTGAGCGTCGCTGAAGGTGCAGCAGCGACAGGCACCATATTGCAGTTGTCCAGCTCGTCGGTAGGCTCCTCCTCCTCTGCCTCTTACTGAGCGCGCTCGGGAGAGGAGAGGCTGTCGGAAGTAGTACAAAGCCCCTCCATAGTAGTAGTAGTATTTAGGGGCTATTTTGTTCAGTTCATCTGACTATAGATGTGGTGGAACTGTACAACGTACTTTAAATTAGCTAGTATATATAGTTGAACTAGCTATTTCAGTACGTGCTTGGCAACAATTGGGGAAAAGTTTGGTCGGTTCGGCTGTCGAGTTGAACTGTTTGTATAAAGAACGACTGCTTAATCTATGAATGAAATCTATGCTTAATTACTGAATTTTAGTTGCGAAAATTAGATAGTACTAGTGATTTTTAGCTGCATATTTTGACAAATCGCAGTGTTACAAGGTTGACAAATGGCAATGTTACTAGATCAACAAATGCCAATCTTTTCAGTTTGACAAATGACAACATACCAATATGACAGATGCAAATCTTACCAAATTGTTTGTACGTGGTTGCACACGGGTCATCCAAAACAACCATTTGCGTTGAAGGGATGCACAAATCTCGTGCTGCGAATTTTCCCTTGGCTTAAGGGGGAAGACCATAGCTCTCACTTTGCATACGGGTGTTCTATCTAAAACGTTTGCGATCAAGAGCTACACAAATCCTGCTCGGCACATTTTCCCTTGGCTTCCTGGGGAAGCTGCCGGTTTGCATACAGGTGTTCTAACTAAAACGTTTGATGAGTGTTTTATATTTAAAAACCATTGACGCTTTTTTCAAAAGAAAATCGTTTGACAAGTCTGTACATTAAGAGAAAAAAAATGCAAGTTCGTTCAAACCATATCTTTCATTCAGTCACACTGCGAATTTATATTCATATGATCGAGATACAGTATTAAACCCCCCAAAAACCTATTTCTGGCGGCGGCGGAGGCGGCGTGCCGCGCCATCATTGTCGTTTTCGTCCTCCGGGACGCCGTTGTTGAAGTCTTCAAGGTAGCACAGAATGTTCTTCACCTGTAAATCAAACATCATGTCATCGAGCGATCGACGGGCGGGGCATGGGAGGACGACAACTGGTGGCGCTGAGAGGTAGCGGTCTACAGCAGCGTCCCATGCCGCTAAGGGGGCGCGCGCATGGGCACGGGCGCGGCAGGTGCAGCAAAATGCATGGGGACCGGTGCGCGTTGGGTGGAGGGGCGCACACGGGCATGGGCATGGGCGCTGGCGCTGGCATGTACACGAGCTCGCGCGGGTCCGTGTTGACCTCGCTGACATTCGTGGCTTCCAGCTCTGCGATAGTGCTTAGCGACTAACCTGTTAATGCTACCGGGATGGTCGCTGGCGCGGGCACGGGGATGGGAGCTGGGACGGGAGCAGAGGCAGCAACTGCCGCGGCCAGTTCGTTCAGGGCCATGTCCATGAGGCTCCATTCCTCCTTATTTTCTATCTTCTCCGGCTCGGAGTCGACTTCACCAAACTTGAAGACTAGTGGTAGATGATCCTTCTACGCCATGGCGTTGGTGGAGGCATGCGGGAGGGAGGGGAATGGGAGGTGAATAGTAAGGCCGCCTATATTAAACAGCGGCTTGGGCGCCATTAACGGAGAAGAAGGCGGGCGGCCATGGAAGTCAAAGGGCTCGCTTCCTAGTGAGCCCACGAAGCGTATAGCCCGCATGCTTCCCGGTGAGCCTGTGCATTGGAGGACACCTTACACGCCTCTCGGTCAGCCTGCGCACAGGACTGCGCTCGCACGCCTCCCGTTCAGTCAAGCAGCTGTCCGCACGGTACCTCCTATAGCCATTAAAACCAAGACACGTGGCGTCACGTGAATGGTTAACAGAACGCACACAATTTGAATTATACAAATGTTTGAGATATTAAAGTGGCAGCTATTTTTTTGAAATGCCTTTGTTGGCTGTTATTCGAGTGCGCCTTCTCTCAAAATGGACACGAAAAATACCACAGCATGTCGGGTGCCATTCTATGATAGCATGCCAACTTTCATGAATTTCAGACGAGTTTTCGATTTACTAGAATTAAAAAACAAAGTATCTCAACATTTTGCCGGCAATCAAGAGTGCCCTCGTGGTTTGAAATTCATTCCCATTTCTTGCATGGGACCTAAGCATGCACCCAAGGACACATATTTGTTTTTTCAACCAATTTATATGCACCGGAGCATGTACATGTAGTTCAAATTTGAATTATGCACATAAAATGCCTAGAAAACCCAGTTAATGTATAAAAATGTCCAAACGAACCCTGAAAAATTCCAAAATTTAACACAACACTCCTGTTGTTCTATGTTAACACTAGAATTTTTTTGAAAGCAGTAAGAGGCAAGGGATATCGTTTCGTCCCTAAAGGTGGCACGTTCCCTACCGAAACCATCTGGCTTGTTGTGAGAAGCTCTGGTTTGTGAGAAGCTTATACCCAAACCTGCCCCAAATGGGACAAAAATTTTACCACGACATGTTGATGCCGCTCCATGATAGCATGCCAAGTTTCATGAATTTCAGACGAGTTTTGGATTTACTAGAATTTAAAAACCAGGTATCTCAATGTTTGCGGTCGAGTGACGGTGGCAGGGTGTTTGACATTCATTCCCATTTCTTGCATGGGACCTAAGCATGCAACCAAGGACACAGATTTGATTTTTCAACCAATTTATATGCATTAGAGCATGTGCCTGTACTTCAAATTTTAATTATGCACATAAATGCATTGAAAACTCGGTTAATGTATAAAAATGTCCAAACGAGCCCCAAAAAAATCCAAAATTTAACACAACACTCCTGTTGTTCTGTGTTTACACTAGAGAAAAATTGAAATCAAGAAGAAGCAACAGATATCATTTCGTCCAGAAAGGTGAAAGGTTCCCTACCAAAACCATCACGCTTGTTGTGAGAAGCTCTGGTTTGTGAGAAGCTTATACCCAAATCTACCCCAAATGGGACAATTTTTTTACCATGGCATGTTGATGCTGCTCCATGATAGGATGCCAAGTTTCATGAATTTCAGACGAGTTTTGGATTTACTAGAATTTAAAAACTAGGTATCTCAATGTTTGCGGCCGAGTGACGGTGACATGGTGTTTGACATTCATTCTCATTTCTTGCATGGGACCTAAGCATGCAACCAAGGACACATATTTGAATTTTCAACCAATTTATATGCATTAGAGCATGTGCCTATAGTTCAAATTTGAATTATACACATAAATGCATATAAAATTCAGTTAATGTATAAAAATGTCCAAACGAGCCCCAAAAAATTCCTAAAATTAACACAACACTCATGTTGTTCTATGTTGACACTATTGGGAAACGTAGCGTGCAATTTCAAAAAAATTCCTACGCTCACGCAAGATCTATCTAGGAGATGCATAGCAACGAGAGGGGGAGTGTGTGTCCACGTACCCTCGTAGACCGAAAGCGGAAGCGTTTGACAACGTGGTTGATGTAGTCAAACTTCTTCTCGTTCTGACTGATCAAGCACCGAACGTACGACACCTCCGAGTTTTGCACACGTTCAGCTCGACGACGTCCCTCAAACTCTTGATCTAGTAAAGTCTCGAGAGAGAGTTCCGTCAGCACAACGACGTGGTGACGATGATGGTGAAGTGATCCACGTAGGGCTTCGCCTAAGCACTACGTGAATATGACCGGAGGCATAAACTATGGAGGGGGGCGTCGCACACGGCTAGGAATCAATGTTGTATGTTCTAGCGGTGCCCCCCATATATATAGGTGGGAGAGGGAGAGGGGCAGCAAGGGTCGCCCCAAGTAGGAGTAATCCTACTTGGGCGCCTCCTCCAAGTCGTCCTCCCCCCTTCCATAAGTGTCGGAGGGGGAAGGAAAGAGAGGGGGGAAGAGAAGGAAAGGGGGAGGCCGAATCCTCCCCTTTCCTTTCTCCCTTCCTCTCCTTCCTTCACCTCCTATTCGTCCTATATGGGGGCGCACCAGCCCACTAGGGGCTGGTCTGTCCCACCCTTGGCCCAATAAGGCCCATATCTTTGTAGGGGGGGTGCCCGGAACCCCTTCCGGTGACCTGATATGTACCTGGTACCCTCGGAACACTTCCGGTGTCCGAATACTATCGTCCTATATATGAATCTTTACCTCTTGACCATTTCGAGACTCCTCGTCATGTCCATGATCTCATCCGGGACTCCGAACAACACTCGGTCACCAAATCACATAACTCATATAATACAAAATCGTCATCGAACGTTAAGCGTGCAGATCCTACGGGTTCGAGAACTATGTAGACATGATCGAGAAACTTTTCCGCTCAATAACCAACAGCGAAACCTGGATGCTCATATTAGTTCCCACATATTCTACGAAGATCTTTATTGGTCGTACCGTAACGACAACACACATTATTCCCTTTGTCATCGGTATGTTACTTGTCCGAGATTCGATCGTCGGTATCTCATACATAGTTCAATCTTGTTACCGGCAAGTCTCTTTACTCGTTCTGTAATACATCGTCCCACAACTAACTCATTAGTCACATTGCTTGCAAGGCTTCTTATGATGTGCATTATTGAGAGAGCCCAGTGATACCTCTTCGATACTCGGAGTGACAAATCCTAATCTCGATCTATGCCAACCCAACAAACACCTTCGAAGATACCCGTAGAGCATCTTTATAATCACCCAGTTACGTTGTGACGTCTGATAGCACACAAGGTATTCCTCCCGTATCTGGGAGTTGCATAATCTCACAGTCGAAGGAATATTTATTTGGCATGAAGAAAGCAATAGCAATAAAACAGAACGATCATTATGCTAAGCTAACGGATGGGTCTTGTCCACCATATCATTCTCCTAATGATGTGATCCCATTCATCAAATGACAACACATGTCTATGGTTAGGAAACTTAACCATCTTTGATTAACGAGCTAGTCTAGTAGAGGCTTACTAGGGACACTGTGTTTTGTCTATGTATCCACACATGTATCAAGTTTCCAGTTAATACAATTCTAGCATGAATAATAAAAATTTATCATGATATAAGGAAATATAAATAACAACTTTATTATTGCCTCTAGGGCACATTTCCTTCAGACACTAGAAAAAAATTGAAATCAAGAAGAGGCAACGGATATCGTTTCGTCCAGAAAGGTGAAATGTTCCCTACCATAACCATGAGGCTTGTTGTGAGAAGCTCTGGTTTGTGAGAAGCTTATATGCCCCAACATGCCCCAAATGGGACAATATTTTTACCACTGCATGTTGATGCCGTTCCATGCTAGCATGTCAAGTTTCATGAATTTCACACGAGTTTTCGATTTACTAGAATTTGAAAACCATTTATCTTAATGTTAGCGGCCGAGCGACGGTGGCAAGGTGTTTGACATTCATTCTCATTTCTTGCATGGGACTTAAGCATGTAACCAAGGACACACATTGCAATTTTGAACTAATTTATATGCACTGCAGCATGTGCATGTAGTTTAAATTTAAATTATGCACATGAATGCATAGAAAACTCAGTTAATGTATAAAAATTTCCAAGTGAACCCCAAAAAATCCCAAAAATTGCACAACACTCCTGTTGTTCTATGTTGACATGAGAAAAAAATTGAAAGTAAGAAGAGGCAATAGATATCGTTTCGTCCCCCAAGGTGGCACGTTCCCTACCGAAACCATCAGGCTTGTTGTGAGAGAAGCTCTGGTTTGCGAGAAGCTTATACCATAACCTGCCCCAAATGGGACAATAATTTTTACCCCAGCATGTTGATGCTGTTCCATGATAACATGCCAAGGTTCATGAATTTCAGACGAGTTTTGTATTTACTAGAATTACAAAAGCAAGCACCTCAACATTTGCCGGAGAGCCACGGTGCCATGGTGTTTGAAATTCATCCCCATTTCTTGCATGGGACATAAGCATAAACCCATGGACACATATATGATTTTACAACCCATGTTGGTGCACCAGAGCATGTGCATGTAGTTTAATTTTGAATTGTGCATCTGAAATGGCTAGAAGACGAATTTAATGTATAAAATGTCCAAACGAGCCCTGAATAATTCCAATTTTTTTACGACACACATATAGTTGCATGTTCACTGCAGATAAAAGTTCTAGCAATTCAAATACCGTCCATTGCCGCTGTGACCCCATTATGTAATTCAAATCAAGATGAAAAATTAAGTAGGTCCCACACAGTTTCTTATCACCAACTGTGTGAGATGCAGTACAAAATATCCTGGAGCACCGTCGGTGTATAATACGCCTATGGCTTACACGAGAAGGTGCGTCGACTACAGTCCACAGCCGGCATGTAAAGCACACTAGCTCGCTCCCCAAATATCATTTCACTGTTCAATCGTCGCCGGTGAAAGATGGGGACGTGGACCCGCGTCGTGTGGGCAACTTCGGCGGCCCACTCTGGCGAGAGCATGGCCACAACCGCCATGTGCGTGCTAACAAGGTGCATGAGCGCGGCCGCAATCTGTGACCGGGCGGCCAAGGCAGCCCAAATGGCCGTTGTTGCTTCTCAGGTGGCGGCAGCAACATCTGCCCTGGGGATAGCAACTGGCGAGAGCGGCACAGTAGCTGTCAGTTCCGCAGTGGCGACCTTAGCCCTGATGGAGGCCGCCCACGACCATGTCGAAGCCACCCACGCCCAGCTCATGGTGGTCACCGAATAAATCGAACGAAGCTTCTTTGACAACGGTCGGCAACCCATGGCCAAAGAGTTGGCAATCGCTGAGAGCGTCCGAGCTGCCGTCCATTCATCCGTCGCATACCTTGCCACGACGGAGCCTGTCCAAACCCAGATCGCGGCCGCCCACGCCTAGCTCGTGGCAGCCTTTTCCAAAGAGATGACGGACGTGGATGGCGAGATGCTTGCCGAGTATGGTGTGATGGATGCCATGGAGGCATGGAGCCCCTTCCCCAGGAGACCGTCGGGCGTGAGCTGGACATGGAGGAGGCGGCGGAGATCGACGAGCACCAGCCGTAGTAGTACTCTTTGTTTGTTTAATTAAGAGCGCATGTCTTTAATTTGTTAGAGTAATGTTTAGGTCAGCTAGCTCTGTTTAATTGCTGAACTTGCTCGATTAAGAAGTGTGGTTGTGCTGTAGTCTCCTTTGTGTACCCAAATTATGCAATGACGTGGATGACCACTGTAACCAGGGAAATTCGAACCAAATTTTTTGACGTTCAGACTCTTCACACACGGGTTAACCTATCTGAATCGTTTGTGATGTTCACATATCGTACACAGTTCTGAATAAGGGACCATTGCGCACCAGTTTTTTCGCCGAACCGATTCAAAATTTTCGGCTTCCATGGAAATATCTACCTCCCCGCCCCCCTTACCAAAAGCCATATTTCCCCTGTTTCCGCCTTCCTTTCCAAGTTGAAACCTTCACTCCTTGCTTGCAGTGCTGCCTCCTTGCCGCCAACCCTCCTTCACGCTGCTCGACCTCGTCTATCCAGGCAGGTAATCCACACTCGACCCCCATCCTCTTCCTTCCACATCCCACATGCCCCGACCGTCGGCGCGGCACCTTCCATCCAAATCACCGACCCCTCCACCAAATAAGCGCCACCCTAAGCCATGGTGCACGCCGTATAGCCAGGAGCTCAAGGAGCATTTGGCAGTGGAGAAGCAAATTGCGGCCGCACACGCAGATGAGGTCGCGATGGCTGCCATTCGTGTCGACCCCCAGATCTTGGAGGAGCACCTTGCCATTTGCTAGCTACGATGGTTAAGCATGCTCGGTTTACCTGTTGCATGTGCTGCTCCTGCCTTTCCTTAACAAATTCTAGTGAATTGTGCTATCTAATTTTACCAGGCAATATGTTGCTCTAATGTATATGTTCTATATGTCATGAAGTGTGGTGCTCACTTATTAACTGTTTGGTTAATTGGTTGTCGTCTTCAGTTAACTGTTTGGTTCAATTCTGCAAATGTGATGTTCAATTCTTCAGGCTGCAATTTTGTATTGTCTTCCATGTGAGAAATAAATCGAATTTATCTTTACAAAGTACATGAGAAACGAATACAATTGCTATATTTCCAAGTTGTCAAGCATGCTTGGTTTGGTTATACATTGTGTAATGTGGTGCTCAGTTAACGTTTGGTTCATTTGTTGTGGTGTTTAGTTAACAGTTTGGTTCAATTCTGCAATGCAATGTTCAATAGTTGTGGGTGCATTCTGTTATTGTATACCATGTGAGAAGTAAATTGAATTTAGCTGTACTAAATACATGAGAAACAAATACAATTGCTATATTTCCAAGTTATTAAACATGCTTGGTTTGGTTAACTGTCTGATCTTCTATTATGAGTATGTTATATTGTGCAATGTGGTGCTCAGTTAACATTTGGTTCATTTGTCGTGGTGTTTAGTTGACTATTTGGTTCAATTCTGCAATGCGATGTTCAACTGTTGTGGGTGTATTCTATTATTGTATACCATGTGAGGAATAAATTGAATTTGGCTGTACTAAATACATGAGAAACAAATACGATTGCTATATTTCCAAGTTGTTAAGCATGCTTGGTTTGGTTAACTGTCTGATCTTCTATTAGGAGTATGTTACATTGTGTAATGTGGTGCTCAGTTAATGTTTGGTTCATTTATTGTGGTGTTTAGTTAACTGCTTGGTTCAATTCTGCAATGCGATGTCCAATCGTCGTGGGTAGAATTTTGTATTGTTGTGCATGTGAGGAATAAATCGAATTTGGGTGCACTTAATACATGAGAAACATATACAAGTGCTATATTTCCTAGTTCTTAATTATGCTTGGTTTGGATAAATGGGTTTTCCATGTGGCTTGAATTAATCTGATGAATCTGCAATGTGCTTATTTTTCATCAACATATTTTACTAATAGCATGCAAACCCTTACTTAACCTGATGACTAACTACCTTATATGTGTTGCAGGGAAACAATGGGAAGCACTGAGGTTTACAATCGAGGTTAGCACGTGCATGGTCCGTTGTCTAATAGCACATTATTGTGCAATTGCAGGAACCATTCTAATTTTTAGGTTTTTAACATGTAGGTCCTGCTATCAGAGGTTTTAACCCACTGTTCGACACTTTTTGCATATGGGGAAATGAGTTGTCCATGAATATCAATCAAGTCAAGAAACTCAGAAAGATTTTTAGGATACCGAAAGTAGCGACAAAAAGCAACACGATGTTTGTCTGCACAATGAAGAAGACATCAGTTCACTACAAGATGGTACTAACTATTATACCTTGACTTTTTTATTCCTTTGCCCCATTTCCAATATAGAGAAGATATTTATGCACATCCTTGTTTTCAGGCCTTTCCAAAGCAGTTCACTGATAATTACCTCTCAAACCACCTCTATGGTCAGGAGGCGAGGAAGGTTTTCATACAACACCCACGGTTCAATATTGAAGTGTTCCTGAAGAGGATGAAGGATGGACGGTCAATATGAATGAAGGCTCAATATTCGCCTTCCGCTTCAGTAGTGGATGACGGTCAATATGAACAGGCACTGGCCTAAAGTTGCAAAGACCTTCAACATGAATGAAGGCTCAATATTCGCCTTCCGCTTCAGCAGTTTTCCAGATGAGATGCTGAAAGAACATGCGGTGCCCTCATGTTTGGTTTTGGTAATTGATGACAATCTCTATGGACTAATGGTTGCCTTGAGTTATATTTGAAGGATTTGTCCATAGCATTTCTTGAAGTCCATGTGTTGGTTTCAAGGAGTTTATGTGGTGACCAAGGTGTTATTAAGGAATTATCCAAAGATTGGTCATGTGAGAGTAGAGCTTATTGCAAGCATGTCTTGAAGAAGAAGATTGTGTGATCATTCATGTTTACCTTCAAGACATCATCCAAATGAAGAGAGTTGGAAAGAGTCAAGGTTGATCAAGACTAAGTCAAGAGTGAATCAAGTTGATCAACACACAAAGCGCACAAGATGTACCGAGAGGGATCAAGCGATCCCATGGTGTGGTAAGCATTGTCAATTACGCTTTGTGTACTAACCCATGATCTTCATGAGAGTTCTTTGTGGGGTTAGGTTGCGGTGTGCAAGTTCAAGTGAAGCATCATGAAGAGATCAAATGCTTGAAGCTTGCCGTCCATTGTGGCGACAATGGACTTGTGAAGATGTTGCGGTATGCAAGTTCAAGTGAAGCATCATGACGAGATAAAATGCTTGAAGCTTGCCGTCCATTGTGGTGACAATGGACTTGTGAAGATGTGCGGAAGAGTGGCTCACCCATAGTGGAGTATGGGGGAGCAATCAACTAGTCTTCATCGAGCCAACACAACCAAGAAAGGTGGTCCAACTTGAGGGAGTCAAGATCGTCATCATCTAGCTCAAGTGGACCATGTGCGAGGCAAAGGTTTGCTCTTGATAGGTTTTCTATTTTACCGGTCTCATGATGGTAGTTGGGAGACCGGGTTATAGGATCGATTGCCGTACTATCAAGGGGGGCTCTCGATGAGTAGCTTGATCGTATCGTTCATAGAGAGCTCAAACCATTGCATCCTTGCATCATCTTTGTTGGTTCTTGTTTGGTTCTTCTCTTTGTGAGTTTTGGAGCTTATGGTCATCTTGATGACAAGCTTGAGTTCATCGAAAACGGAGTTCACTCGCATCTTCTATGATGTTTTCGATGTTGGAGGTTATGCCGGTTCTTCTCGCTGTTTTGATGCTACTCATCGTCTTGTATCCAACAAGCTTGAGTTTGCTCAATTCGGAGCTCATATGAAGAAGTTATGGCAGTTCTAGTTTTCTCCCTGCGGTAGTACCGCGGCCAGAGCGGCAGTACCGCTTATCGCCCCAAGCGGTAGTACCGCTGTCCAAAGCGGTAGTACCGCCTATGGCCATAAGCGGTAGTACGGCTACGGTTCCGCGCTGGTACCGCCTCGATTTTGGGTCTTGCATTTTTCGTGTCGAGTTTTGCAGTAGTTGCACGGCAGTAAGGCACGGCAGTTCCGCCTATAAGCGGTAGTACCGCCCCGATGGGCAGTAGTACCGCCTGTAAGCGGTAGTACCGCTCCGGTCGACCGGTAGTACCGCTACTGCATTTTTGATCCCGTGTTCTGCTCCTCCAGCGGTAGTACCGCTGGGGTGCGCGGTAGTACCGCTTATAAGCGGTACTACCGCCCCAAGGTTCATGTTTGGTTGCTCCTTTTCCCTGCTTCTTCCGCCAGAGCGGTAGTACCGCTCGTGGAGCGGTAGTACCGCTCGTGTGCGGGCTGAGCACATAACGGTTGGATTTTTCCCCTTCTATAAAAGGGGGTCTTCTTCCCCAATGAACCTTATCTTTTGAGCTCGTGTTCTTCCCCCATTGTTGACCTTCTTTGAGCTTGCTAACTCTCAATCCCTCCATGGATCCTTGCTAGTTTTTGAGGGAAAAGAGAGAGGAGATCTAGATCCACATTTCCACCAATCACTTTCTCCTCTATGTGAGGGGAACCCCTTGGATCTAGATCTTGGAGTTCTTGGTGTTCTCCTTCTTGTTCTTCCTCTCATTTTCCTCCCTAGCATTAGTTGCTTCGGTGGGATTTGAGAGAGAAGGACTTGGGCACTCCGTGTGCCCTTGCCATTGCATTTGGTGCATCGGTTTGAGTTCTCCACGGTGATACGTGGAAGTTACAAGTTGAGAAGCTTATTACTCTTGGGTGCTTGGTGCCCTTGAGCTTGCTCCTCTTGGGTGCTTGGGCGCCCTAGACGGTTGGTGGTGTTCGGAGCTCAATCATTGTGGTGTAAAGCTCCGGGCAAGTGTCGGGGTCTCCAATTAGGTTGTGGAGATAGCCCCGAGCAATTTGACGGGTACCGGTGACCGCCCCCAAGGGTTGCCAAAGTGTACGGGTTCGGTGACCGCCCCCAAGGGTTGCCATTTGTACGGGTTCGGTGACCGCCCTCAAGGGTCCCTTAGTGGAATCACGGCATCTTGCATTGTGCGAGGGCGTGAGGAGATTACGGTGGCCCTAGTGGCTTCTTGGGGAGCATTGTGCCTCCACACCGCTCCAAACGGAGATTAGCATCCGCAAGGGTGTGAACTTTGGGATACATCGTCGTCTCCGCGTGCCTCGGTTATCTCTTACCCGAACCCTTTACTTATGCACTTTACTTTGTGATAGCCATATTGTTTCTTGTCATATATCTTGCTATCACTTAGTTGTTTATCTTGCTTAGCATAAGTTGTTGGTGCACATAGGTGAGCCTAGTTGTTGTAGGTTTTTGTGCTTGTCAAATTAACCGCTAGGTTTATTCCGCATTTGTTCAAGCCTAAACCGTAATTATTTTAAAGCGCCTATTCACCCCCCCTCTAGGCGACATCCACGATCTTTCAGATGCATTTGTCAACACTACAAAAAATACACTTCCGTGATGATACGTGTTTGTCTCAGTAGGTCACGTTTTTTGTCATGCATGTACATCCATGACGATTTTATGACAGAATCAAGATAGTCATACCTGTGCTGTCGTAGAAGTGTTCCATGACATTACCAAAATTATCATCACGGAAGTGTCCACTTCCATGACGATAAATCACGCATCATAGAAGTGCTTTCGTCAAGGGTGACTGTTAGGGATATTACTGCTGGGCGTAAACTGGCCAGGAGAGGCCGGGTTATCCCTATAATGGATTATTATATCTGAAGCCCATGAAGATCCAGATGGAGGCGCTTTATGAAGGCCCAGGGCCCAAAGTTGGTTTAAAGGTCTGTAGATGTAAATCGTCATTGATATGTAAACTTGTGTTGTAAGATAGAAAGAGCAGAGACCGAGCCGGACACGTTTATGAGCCAGCCTCGGAATCCTGTAAACCGGCAGGCGTCAACCCGTGTATATAAGGGGACGACCCGGCGGCGGTTTAGGGACAACAAACAACAACTCGAGACCCAGGCAAAGTGTATTCGCTCCCTGGTCATCGAAACCCTAGAAATCCCACAACAACTGGATCATAGGCTTTTACCTTCATCGCAAGGGGCCGAACCAGTATAAACTCTTTGTGTCCCTTGTCCGCTTTAACCCCTTTAAGCTAACCCGTTGCGATGGCTCCATGAATAAGTCCTTTCTCTAGGACATCTGCCGTGACAGAACCACGACAGTTGGCGCCCACCGTGGGGCTATCGCACGATGGTTTCGAGTTCTTAGAGGGCAGCTTCGAAGGACTCAAGGGATACCCTGTGGGCCGGATGATCAAGAGTCGTCGCGGCAAGCTCTACATCGACGACGCAGGCTGGGGCCCTGAGGCCGGCTCAATCGAGTACGGGTACCGGGTCCCCTTCGGTGGCATACACGTTTTCATTAGCAAGATCGGCGAGCCGGGCCCTGAGCCGGACATCTGCACCGACATCATCGAGACGGCTCAGCGTGCGAGATCTGCCCGGGTTAAGCCTGTCATGAAGCGTGCCTTCGTGGGAGTCATCCACGGAGTGGAATCTGAGGATAGATCGGAATCTGGTGGTGAAACCGTCGTTTATTCCGGCGATGAGTCATCGACCGGAGAGACCGAGTCATTGTACCAGTTGCAAGATGGCCGGATTGGGGGCTGTTCCGATGGCGACAGTATTCCGGACCCCTTCGATCCGCCAAATCGGGTTGCGATCTTCATGGCCGGTACACAGCCAACACTCCACTCTTCGACCGCAGCGGCGGTGATTTCTGGATCAGCAGCAGCGACAGCGGCCGGGGTAGGAGGCCCCGTGCGACCGCTGGCTCAGGTTTTATCTGATTTATTTGACGCCTTGGCAACACTGATGGCAGCGGTTAATCCGGCGAATCAAGATGAGCATAATGCGGAAATCGCGAAAGTGAAAGATCAGATAACCCATGCCAAGGCCGACCTGGCAGCCGAGGATACCAGGATGGCTGCGGAACGGGCCGCGTTGGATGCACAGGCTTACCGGCTTATGTTGGATCAGAGCGCGTCAAACAATGTTATGAGGAGAAGGTACTGGTCTCACCTACCACCGGTTTATGAGGCCAAGAACCTCTTTAATACCCCAGGAGCGGGGACCAGTAATCCGCCGGTGGTAAACCGGGTGAAGGCACCTGGAACGGGGGCGCCGGTTCAGCCACGTCCGATTGATCCGCCTCGTCAGAACAACGTTTTGTCACAACACGTCCCAACACCACTGGGTCATTACTCTAACCCGATGGATAACATTGTCGCTGCCACTTCACGACTGGCTGCCCTCCCGATCGAAGGCGAGTCCCCAGTAGCGGTCGAGACACGATGAGGTAGGGAGCTCCTTCAGACAGCTTTGACTCAGCAGCAGCCTTATTCATATAGCCGCGAAAGGATCCATTCTACACCCCGCCCAAGCCGGAGTTACAGCAGGCATATCGATGAACCGGCCATATCAAGCAGCACGCGAAACCGTAATCTGCCCCGTGGCCATAACCCGGCGGGTGGCGATGGTGATGCTCAGGATGTGGTGGATCGTGCTAGGGCACGTCGAGAGGCCGAGTTAGCGGCGCAACATGGAGCTCGCCAACTTACTCCAGTTCGTCCAACCACATCGGTGGAACCAGGGGTTACTTCAAGCTCTTTGGGAGTGCCGTGTCTCGTCCGAGCGCTGCGCAACGTGCGCCTGCCCAAGGACTTCAAGGGCCCATGTAAAGTGCCGAATTACACCGCCGATTTATCCCCCGAGTCATGGGTTGAAAGCTATGATATGGCAATGGAGATGCTGGATGTGGACGATGCAGCGTGTGCTAAATACTTCACCATGATGCTGGTGGGGACAACCCGCACTTGGCTGAAGAACTTGCCGGCTAACTCCATTGGGTCATGGGCCGAATTAAGGGCCCGGTTTATCCAGAATTTCAAGGATACATGCAAGCAGCCCATGTCAATTGTGGACTTAGCTGCCTGTGTCCAGGAGGAAGGAGAATCAACAACCCGTTGGGTGCGTCGGGTTTCGGAGATTTTGCATTCATCGGACCGCATCAACGCTGATACAACAGTTTTGACATTGGAAGGCAATTGCCGGTTCGCACCTCTGAAGTTGAAGTTGGGACGGCTCAAACGTCATTGTAATGACATGGGAACACTTATGGCAGCTTTGGTAAAGTATGCCGACTCTGATAGTACCAAGGGCCCCGAGTCTGACGATGACAAGACAGGGAAGGGAAAGAAGAGCGGCAACACCAAGGGGCAACAGCATAACCCGGTGGGTTGTGGAAACAGCGGTAAGCGTAAGGCAGATAACCGTTTAGATTTTGTGGCTAATACCAACACGCAGGACAAGGGCCAGCGGCGTAAGGGTAAACCGCCCCAGCGTGGTGGAGGACCAAGTCCTAATCCGGAGCGCCTGTCTTATCTGTTAAACCAGCCTTGCCCAAAGCATGGGACGCAGGACAAACTGTCCACGCACCTCTGGAAGGATTGTTATATTATGCAGGAGTTCAAAAACTCCGACTTTTTTCGGTATGATCACAGACCGGGCGGCGGTTCAGGCCCTGGATCTCATGGGCTGGGTTACGGTGGAGGCAATTCCGGTTCAGGTTTTCACGGTAATCAGAGCGGACATGGCAATCAGGGCAACCAAGGTGGTTATAATCATCAGGGGAGTCAGCAGCAACAACAGCAGTCGGGTTATCAGAGCAACCCGAAGTAGTTGAATAGTGGGCAGTATCATGTTTTCACCACTAGTCTATGCAAGCGCGATCAGAAGCTTCATAAAAGGGCAGTGAATTCCGTTGAACCGGCGGTGCCCCGTTACTTGCGCTGGTCTGAGCAGCCGATCGCGTGGAGTAGAGAGGATCATCCACCCCGGGTTGATAATCCGGGTCATCTGGCATTAGTGGTGGCGCCTCAGGTTGGAGCTTATAAGTTCACTAAGGTACTCATGGATGGGGGGAGTAGTATCAATATCCTTTATTATGAAACCTTCCGTCGCATGGGGTTAACAGAAAAAAATCTTAAACCGTCCAACACGGTTTTCCACAGTGTGGTGCCTGGTAAATCAGCGTATCCAGTTGGTAAGATAGCTCTGGAGGTGGCTTTTGGAGATGAGCATGACTCGAGGTCAGAGACATTGACTTTTGAAGTGGTGAAAATCAAGAGCCCGTATCATGCCCTGTTTGGACGACTGGCTTATGCTAAGTTCATGGCGAGGCCCTGTTATGTCTATCTGCAACCCAAGATGCCGGGCCATAAAGGGACCATCACGGTCCATGGGAGCTGCAAGATCGCTTTAGAATGTGAAGAAGGTGATGTGGCTTATGCTGAGTCGGTTTGCGCGATAGAAGAGTTGAAGTTCTATAAGGACAATGTTGATCCGGCGGATATGACTTCTTTGAAAAAGCCAACTACAGAGCATGATCCGGCCTTGAAGTTTAAATCGGCTGATGAGACTAAGCTTGTCGATTTCGTTCCTGGCGATTCATCCAAGCAATTTAGCATCAGCGCTAACTTGGATCCAAAATAGGAAAGCGCGCTCATTGAGTTCATCCGTGAGAATCGGGGCATCTTTGCGTGGAAACCTTCTGACATGCCAGGTGTACCGAGAGAACTCGCTGAGCACACTCACAATGTCGATCCCAAGTATAAACCGGTCAAGCAGTTTCTTCGCCGGTTCAATGAAGAAAGATGCAAGGCTATTGGTGAGGAGGTAGCCAGGCTCTTGGCGGCTGGATTCATCGTTGAAGTATTTCATCCTAAATGGTTGGCTAATCCGGTGCTGGTACTTAAGAAGAACGGCACTTGGCATATGTGTGTGGACTACATAGATCTCAACAAGGCCTGTCCAGTAGACCCTTTTGCCCTCCCTCGTATTGATCAAATCATTGATGCTACGACGGGTTGTGAGCGTTTGAGTTTTCTGGATGTGTATTCTGGGTACCATGAGATCAAAATGGCAATTAAGGACCAGGAGAAGACAACGTTTATAACTCCTTTTGGAGCCTTCTGCTATGTACCTATGCCTTTTGGGCTTAAGAGTGCCCAGGCGACTTACCAGCGCTGTGTGCAGAATTGTCTTCATGATTAGATCGGCCGCAATGTTCATGCTTATGTGGATGATATTGTGGTGAAATCTAGAAAGAAGGAGACATTGATAGATGACTTGAAGGAGACCTTTGATAAACTCCGGGTTTATAAAATGATGCTTAATCCGGCCAAGTGTGTCTTTGGTGCACCAGCAGGCAAACTCTTGGGCTTTTTGGTGTCTAACAGGGGCATTGAAGCTAATCCGGAAAAAAAATCAAGGCTATAACTTCTTTGGCTAAACCGAAGTGTATCAACGATGTTCAACGCCTGGCGGGCCGGATTGCCGCATTGAGCCGTTTTGTGAGTCGCCTTGGTGAGAAGGCCATCCCTCTATATCAGATGCTGAAGAAGACGGATAATTTCGTCAGGAGCGACGCCGCCAATGAAGCGTTTGAAGACTTAAAGCGCCAGCTAGCCGAACCGGCTGTCCTTACTGCTCCTATTGATAAAGAGCGTTTGCTATTATATGTGGTTGCTAATGCCCGGGCTGTCAGTGTGGCTATTGTGGTGGAGCGCAAGGAGGCCGAAAAGGAGTATCCGGTTCAACAGCCAGTTTATTACATCAGTGAGGTACTTATTGAGTCCAAACAAAGGTACCCGCATTGGCAGAAGCTGGTGTATGGAGTTTTTATGGCCAGCCGAAAGCTTAAGCAATATTTCTAGGGTCATCCCATCACTGTGGTCAGTTCTGCTCCTTTGGGGGATATAATCCAGAACAGGGAAGCGACTGGCCGGATTGCCAAGTGGGCTATTGAGCTTGGGCCTCATGGGTTGAAGTATAGGCCCCGAACGGCGATCAAATCTCAGTCACTTGTGGATTTTATCAATGACTGGACAGAATTACAGGCGCCAGAAGAGAAGCCAGATCATACCTATTGGACTATTCATTTTGATGGGTCCAGGCAATTGGAGGGCTCGGGGGCTGGAGTTGTATTAACTTCGCCACGAGGTGATAAGTTTTGTTATGTTCTCCATTTAATGTTCCCTTGCACTAACAATGCAGCTGAATATGAGGCTTTAATCCATGGTCTTCGGATGGCTAAAGAGATGAATCTAAGCCGAGTTAAGTGCTTCGGTGACTCGGACCTGGTGGCTCAACAAGTCTCTGGTACTTGGGATTCCAAGGACCCACTCATGGCAGCTTATCGTCAAGAGGTGGATATTGTTGCAGGTCACTTCAAAGGTTAGCAGGTCGATCATGTGGACCGGCGGAAGAATGAAGCGGCGGACGCTTTAAGCCGCTTGGGTTCCCAACGTAAACCGGTTCCACCCAATGTCTTCCTGGATGTGCAGCATAATCCGTCCGTCAAGCTCCTTGGCGAAGAGGATTTGGCTGTTCCTGATCCGGCAGCTCAATTGGTGGCGGCTCTTCGTGTTATCCCGGATTGGACAGTTCCATATTTGGCGTATATGAACCGGGGTGAGTTACCAGAGGATGAATCTTCGGCCAGGCAGATAATCCGGCGGTCCAAGTCCATGACTATAATCAATGGAGAGTTGCATCATTGCAGTGTGACAGGGGCGTTTCAGCGTTGTGTGTCTCCTGAAGAAGGCCGTGAAATTTTGCGTGAGATCCACGAAGGAGATTGTGGTCACCACGCCGGTTCAAAATCTCTGGTGGCCAAGGCATTTCGTCACGGTTTCTATTGGCTGACGGCTCATGCTGATGCTGAGGATTTGGTCAAGAGGTGTGATGGATGTCAAAAGTTCTCACGACGCGCTCATGTGCCGGCTCAAGAGTTGAGGATGATTCCAATCACTTGGCCGTTTGCGACTTGGGGGCTAGATATGGTTGGGCCTTTTAAGAGATCTAAGGATAAGAAGACCCACCTGTTGGTGGCAGTTGACAAGTTCACTAAGTGGGTGGAGGCAGAGCCAGTCAGTAAGTGTGATGCAGCTACGGCGGTTCAATTTATCAAGAAGGTGATTTTTCCAGTTTGGCTTTCCACATAGCATTATAACTGACAATGGTACCAATCTGTCCAAAGGTGCTATGAAGGAGTTCTGTCAACGTGAGCACATCCGGCTTGACGTATCATCCGTGGCTCACCCCCAGTCTAATGGTCAAGCGGAGAGAGCCAATCAAGAGATCTTGAGAGGCATCAAGCCCCGGCTGTCCTTTGCAACGGACGCCGGGTTGTTG
This sequence comes from Triticum aestivum, assembly GCF_018294505.1. Classification (NCBI taxonomy): domain Eukaryota; kingdom Viridiplantae; phylum Streptophyta; class Magnoliopsida; order Poales; family Poaceae; genus Triticum; species Triticum aestivum. The sequence continues at coordinate 418,573,319 of NC_057799.1, read as the reverse complement.
GGTGGAGGAGTTACCTTCTGTGTTATGGAGCATCAACACCACGCCCAACAGATCCACGGGTTACACACCTTTTTTCATGGTTTATGGAGCAGGGGCGGTTCTCCCTAGTGACATCCATCATGACTTGCCTCGTGTGGCGGCGTATGTTGAAGCTGATAATGAGAAGGCACGACAGGAAGCACTTGACCTGTTGGACGAGGAGCGTGACATTGCAGTAGCCCGTTCGGTGATTTATCAGCAAGATCTGCGTCGTTATCACAGCCGCTGGGTTAGAACCAGAACTTTTCAAGAAGGCGATCTGGTGCTCCGACTCATCCAAGATCAGACAGATATGCACAAGTCATCCCCACCTTGGGAAGGACCCTTTGTGGTCAGCAAGAATCTGCATAACGGGTCATACTACCTTATAGATGTTGGAGAGCACAAATACTCACGTAAATCGGAGGAGGAGACCCACCGGCCGTGGAATATCGCTCATCTTCGGCCTTACTATACCTGAGCCATAGGCTCTACTTATGTACATGGTTATGACAATGTATATATTATGATCAATATAATAAACCGGAGCCTCAGCTAAAGCGGGGTATCTGTTGTTTTTCTTATATCATGTGTGGTTACATGGGGGCTTCTGTTCATAAAGCGGCGCCCGGTTTACACCTTGATTCAGCTTATAAAGCTTTATATAAAAATCACTTGGGGGCTTGGTTGTATTTGAACCATAGCTACACCTCTTGATCGGCGCAAAGCCACCAGAAAAATCACTTGGGGGCTTGGTCGTATTCGAACCATAGTCACACCTCTTGATCGGTTCAAAGCCAAATTACTTCGGGGCCAAAGAGAGTGTTGTAAAAGAACAGCTCAAACATAGGCACCCACCGAGCACAGCTCAAAATATTGCTTGGGGATTCTTTGCTATCGCAATGAACAAAGAATCTACACTTGTAATAGGCTATCAAGCCATGGCTTGGAAGCCTGGTGTATACACCTAAAACCCCGGGTTAGCCTGCCTTTTTAAGTAAGTCACTCCGTCCAGGTAAACCTGGTATGACCCGCCGAACTTCGACAAGTCAATCTGATGAGACCCTGCACTTGTCAAAGTTAAAACGATGATTGGTTAAGGATTGAGGACCATCTTAAAAGGCTTTGTGAAATGGTTTAACTCAGTGGCCTGGCAGCCCATGAAAAGCCTCGAATTTGGGGCCTGGCAGCCCGTGAAAAGCCTCGACTACAAGTTTTTTCGTATGCTTTTTTGCCAAGTTTTTTCTCTTTCGATAACATTTATAATGTTCTGATAAACCAGCGTTCATTAAACCCGGCTTGACTTTCAACTACAAGTTGTCAGTATACGATCAGTCATAATCCGGAGATTATTAACCCGGTCTGGTTTTGGCTATAAGTCGCCAGAATTGAATATGGATAAACCGGTGTTTTTCACAACCCGGAACGATTTTATCATAAACTAGTGTAATATGACAGGAGTTATTATTATTCCAGATTAGGGTGATCACCCTCATCACAACAGTTGGTCAGCCAACATTATGACTCAAGGTCACAGGTATCCATGATTTTCATATTTGATTATCTTTTAACAGCCTTGGTTATAAACCCTGGCTATATATCTGGGCATCATGACCCGTCCGGCGGTAAACCTCCAGGACACTATCTACTTTTTGTGTGCAGGAATAGCTTGAGTAAATCGCTACAAATTATGAGCATCATATATCTTAAGCATGGCGGATTAACAAGTGTCAGGCACAAATAAATATGCATGATGGCATAGCATACCAAGTGTTTTAACTAGCCTATTACAAGGCGTTTCGGTGCCAAAAGAATAATTGTTTTCTCGAAAAGCATTGCAGCACGTGGAAGTTTAAATCGGCCTCCAGATCATGATTCGTCACCAGCTTGACCTGACGGCTGCGGATCATCTTGCACCGGTTCATCCTCTTCGTCTCTACCCAGCGGCTGGAAGTCAATAGTTGCCCAGTCGATCCCAGTTAGGGCTTGGAACACAACTTCGTCGCTTATAAGGGTGGACGGTTCAATGTCAGGGGGATAAGTGTGCTTACGAATTGGCGGGATGAGATTTTGAACCTCAGGAGTTGGTGCGGCAACCCGTTTGTTGTTGACATCATAACTTGCCTGATAATGTGAAAGATCAGCTTCTTCAGCTAATTGGCAAGCCAGTGGACGTACTTCCCGATTTATGGCTCGGAGGTCATCATTGCCAAATTCTGACCCATCTTCTTTTAAGCTCGGATAGCCTTTGTTGACATCTTCCGGATCAAGATCGGGCACCCATGCTGTTGCCCGGGTTAGCGCGGTCAGAGCACCAGCTCTTGCAGCAGATCTCTTTAACTCTTCTACCCGGGCAAGCAGCATTGACAGCCTTTCTAAGGTCTCCTTGATTAAAGTTGGGGCGGCTTGTTGTGAGAAGCGGTGCAGATAATCCGTTGTGCACCGGTATATAACTGCTCTATAAGAGTATAGGCAGCCTTCAGCTTCTTCTGTACATCAGAGCCTAGATGACTAATGCGAGTTCCTGCATCATTACAAACATCAGTGAACCGGTAATGTATGGGATGATATGTTGAAAACTTAAAGCAAGGATGTTTACCAAACACAGCAGCCGTCAGGGCATGTATCTGCCGCTTTACGCCAGTCAGCTCATCTACTACCGGTTTAAGAGCTACTTCTGCGTCCTCGGTTCTTTTTTGCAAAGCGGATTTTTCAGTGTCCCAATCCGCCCGCTCCTTGTTGAAACTCTCCTTTAGCTTTTCCATAGCGGCTAAAACGCTGGTCAGCTCATCCTTTGCCTTGGAGGTTTCGGCTTGCTGGGACTTGATGTTTTCTTGCAGATCGGCAGTTTGAGATTCCTATTTGCTCAGCTCAGCCTATAAGAAACAGACATATTATGAGTTGACGGTACATATTTGAAGTACCAAGCACATAACAAGTTATGCACCTGATACTTGGGGGCTAATGCATATTTGCTTGTTCTCGGAAATTTCTACAAGTCCCAAGCACAATACAAGTATTACTCTTGGCACTTGGGGGCTAATGCATATTTGCTTGTTCTCGGAAATTTCTACAAGTCCCAAGCACAATACAAGTATTACTCTTGGCACTTGGGGGCCAATGTATGTTTGTTGAAAATACTGATATGGGAATTCTTTTAAAATCCCGGTTCATCTTTATAAAGTTACACCGGTCCCTGGAGGCTAAGCATGTACAATTAAGTTATTACTAAGTCCCGATCTGGATTGATATCATAAACCGTCACTTGGGGGCTACTGGAGTTGATATTTGGAATTAAAAAGAGAAACAATTATGCAGAGTTGAGCATTAGTTACCTCGTATCGCTCTTTCATCAAGTTTACCAAACCGGCTTCATAGTCGCGACTGGTGTACAGATGGTTCAAGAAGCCAGAGTGAATGTCTTGAGCATTGAGATGGGCATAGTTTGACAAATCGGCATTCCACTTGCCTTTGCCGATAGCAGAAAGCTCGTCCTTGGCGGTATGCTTTGATAAAGCGACAGGATTGCCAGGAGTGGTGTGGCCAATGCCAGTAATCATAATACCATCTTTTTCACCATCAGCGGCCTTCACAGGAGTTGATGGTTTGTCAGCGGCTTCAGCTGGACTTGCCGGTTTATCAGTGTCGCAGACTGGATTAGTCGGTTCATCGGACTGGCCCATTGGATCAATTTCCACTTGATCAGCAACAAAGTCATGATCCTGCGGTGGCGGGTCATTAAGTATGGCGTCAGCATTTTCCGGATCTGGAGTCTTCTCCGGTTCAACAGTTGTGTTGTCGTCAGCCGGTTTATTTAACCGGGCCTTCTTACTAGGTCTGGGTTTAGCACTGAGAAGAACAGATATAAAAGATCAGTACAGTATGAAAAAATAACACATCAAGGATAAAATCAAGTGCATAGCTCACCCAGGAACTGTCTTGAGGGTTGGAAGTTGTGTGGCTGTTGACTCGCCAGAAGAGGAGTGAGGTGTTCCCTGATAATTCAAATCAGATGGATTAAGAGGCTGTCGGAAACAACCCGCCTTGGGGCAAGAAGTGTCAAGAGTATAAGAGACCTCTGATTGGTCTTTCCGAACCGGAGTGTTCGGTAAATCGGCGGAGGTAACTACCTGGCCGCTGTGTCGGGTTGTGCGGCGAGCTTCGTGTTGCTGCATCTTCAAAAGAAAGTTTGGGTCCAAGTAAGCAAGGGGGTGAGAAAATTTTACTTTCCGGTTTGCTCGACGGATTTTTGATGTTGGGAGAGGATCTGAATCGAAGGGAAGAATGATTACCTCTACGACATCAGCTTGACTGCCTTCAGCGTCGTCCTGATAATAGTCATTGTCAATGAGGTGTATGAAAAATGAACCAAGAGAGTCAAGTTCTGTCACGACCGGTTTTTCAATAAAATATTTATTGAGAGACCAATCCCTTTTACGGACCAGTAAAGAAGAATTTCTTCTCACTGGTAGACAATATCTTGGTCACAGAAGAAAAATACCAGGAGTACTGAATATAATACAAGGTTGAGCGGAGACTGCTCAACAATTTATTACATGTACGCCGATAAAACATAACGGCGGATAGGGTGCCATAACTACTAACTCACGATAACAACGGTGGTGGAAATATCACCGCGAAGTGGGTGATATGACTCCTGAAAACAACAGCTCTTTGAGCGTCGGAGTGAGGCTCGAGGAGACTTATTGCGGGTGGCGGAAGCATATATGATACAAGTGACCAATATCCGGGATCGCACGGGACTGACTGGGATTCCTCTAGGCGTCGGACTCACTATCAAACTCTTCATCCAAGAGATCACCTTCGTCAACATCTGGCCAAATCAACAAGCCAGGTGAGTACTATGAAAGTACTCGCAAGACAGTTCGGACATAAGATATAACAAATGTAAACATGAAGCATATGAACAGATTAACAAGTGCATTCAGACATAGAGATAATGATGCATTGGAAAATAACAGAGAAGTCGGGCGGTAGTCCTCCCGAAATCCCAAAATAAATACTGGGTGCCAAACGAGGGTCTGAATGACTCCTCGAGAGGAAACTGCAAGAATAATAATACCGGTGCCAAACGAGGGTCTGAATGACTCCTCGAGAGGAAACTGCAAGAATAATAATACCGGTGCCAAACGAGGGTCTGAATGACTCCTCGAGAGGAAACTGCAAGAATAATAATACCGGTGCCAAACGAGGGTCTGAATGACTCCTCGAGAGGAAACTGCAAGAATAATAATGCCGCAGTCGGGCGTCGGGGCGACACCACATAAAGGGCTTATAACAGAAAAAGGAAGACAATGCGTGCCACAGTCGGACGTCTGAGCGACATCACATAAAGGGCTTATATTGAAAGTAAGAGACAAACACGCCACAGTCGGACGTCTGAGTGACATCACATAAAGGGCTTATATTCATAACATAGTAACTCATAAATCTTAAATCATATCAAGAGAGTAATCAGACATGAGATAAACAACCGGGTTAGTCCATCCACAGGAATAACGTTCAGCTAAGTTTACCACTCATGCTCGCTTACCGGAAAGAAGAATATACCACCAGGTTACGACATAG
>NC_057799.1:418483640-418567702 GCF_018294505.1 Triticum aestivum | reverse complement strand
AAGCATATGAACAGATTAACAAGTGCATTCAGACATAGAGATAATGATGCATTGGAAAATAACAGAGAAGTCGGGCGGTAGTCCTCCCGAAATCCCAAAATAAATACTGGGTGCCAAACGAGGGTCTGAATGACTCCTCGAGAGGAAACTGCAAGAATAATAATACCGGTGCCAAACGAGGGTCTGAATGATTCCTCGAGAGGAAACTGCAAGAATAATAATACCGGTGCCAAACGAGGGTCTGAATGACTCCTCGAGAGGAAACTGCAAGAATAATAATACCGGTGCCAAACGAGGGTCTGAATGACTCCTCGAGAGGAAACTGCAAGAATAATAATGCCGCAGTCGGGCGTCGGGGCGACACCACATAAAGGGCTTATAACAGAAAAAGGAAGACAATGCGTGCCACAGTCGGACGTCTGAGCGACATCACATAAAGGGCTTATATTGAAAGTAAGAGACAAACACGCCACAGTCGGACGTCTGAGTGACATCACATAAAGGGCTTATATTCATAACATAGTAACTCATAAATCTTAAATCATATCAAGAGAGTAATCAGACATGAGATAAACAACCGGGTTAGTCCATCCACAGGAATAACGTTCAGCTAAGTTTACCACTCATGCTCGCTTACCGGAAAGAAGAATATACCACCAGGTTACGACATAGACATGGATACGCTGATCACGTTACTGGACCATGGATACGATGACTCGGAAGGATTTGACTCTGCAGAGTTTGTACTTTAACCACAGCCAACAGATTTCAGTAGCCACGGGGACTAGTTCCGTTTACGGTGTTTTGGAAGAAACACATCTAACCAGTACACACCCATTCAACATTCCGAAGCCAGGAATCACCCTCGGCAACGTTCAAGAAAAACCTTGAGACGGGGGGGGCTACAACCTCGCGTAGCATGGGATCAAATTTCTATACGCGCGCTCTAAGGGGTGCCCCCCTCTCGGTCCCAACCGGAAACACCCATGCCCCCTTTCTGGATGACTGGCTTTAATCTAGGGCCATGGAACCATCATCCCGGCCCCTCTGTTTGGTGTGTACACGGAAAGAGGTTACCAACTTACTAAACCGCATTCTGGCAGAAAACAAGTGGTAGCACGGAAGGGGAAGGACGATAACGTCGGAAATTGTCGGATGACGCAAGGCTGGCATGCTACAACAGTACCACCTTGCTGCCCTTCATGTCACCACATGATTAGGCCATCTCTCATCAGAGATCATCGCAACTTTGGAACACACGGGTAGTTGCCTCACAAGCAACGAGATACTCACCGATACTCATATGCCACGCACAACCTTTCACGCAAACATGCAAAACACCTATCATATCAAAGGTTCAAACATGCTTGCCTGGTTCGGAGAAGTCGGAGTCTAGCTCGGCGAAGTTCGCGGCTCCGTCACCTCTCCCGGAACCTACGGTATAGCGAAAAATGCATACTAACGTGAAAACCAACGCGTGCATAAAAGTTGTTCCAAAAATTTTCCAAATAAATCCAATAAAAAACTAGACAAAATTATAAGACTGTCAGAAAAAGAATCACCCAAAAATCACTTTTTATTAAAAAGTTATAAGGGTTTTTGTCCAGGGACTCATTTGTAATGAAATAGAAAATTTCCAGGGGCTAAACTGAGAAAACAGAAAACGCTTCGGAAAGAAACGCGCCAGCTCAAAAAGAAAGCGTATTTGCCCGAAGGCGCCAACAGAAAACGTTTCGAGGGAGAAGAGAATAGAGGCTGACAGGGGGGGTCCACATGTCAGGTTTAAAAAGTTCGCCGGCGCCCGAAGACTGCGGTGGTCGCCGGCGTCGAACCACGGCGAGACAGGGAGATCGGAGTGTACCAAGAGCTTCAGCGTGTCCTTCCGCGTCGGGGGGTGGTGGACTCGAGCATCGGAGAGCACCACGTCGACGGCGACACTTTCTCCGGCGGACGGCGGCTCGGGTGATGGTGGAGAACTCCGGTGGGTGCTGCAAGCTCTGAATTGAAGCGCAGGTCAGAAGAGTGGATGCATAGGGAAGCTACTGGCAAGGGTTGAAGGGTGGAGGTGCACGCACGGGAGCGAATCGAGCTGGATCCCGTGGCGGGTCGCGGCGGCCGGAGTCGGGGAACAAAGCTCCCTCGGGGCTCTGCCAGTGGCTTGTGTGGTCTAGGTGGAGTGCAGAGGTGGTGTGGGTTCGAGTTGAAGCTCGGGGCCTCTATTTATAGGTGGATCGAGGGGGTGGCCGTGAACGGAGAATCTTCGGCGAGCAATTACGGCGAGGCAGTGGATTGGCAGGGGGTTTAGGTGGCCAGGCAGCATCAGTGGGAGTTACTGGTCCCGTTCCCCCGCTAATCCCGGTCGGTCTTGGCGTAATGGCGCCGGTCCATGGTGGGGTGGCCGCACGGGCATGACGGCGGCAGAGAGCGCGCTCCGTGCCCAGCGGTTCACGACGAGGGTGGCAGCGCGCACTGGGGAGTGGGTGGCCACGTGGCGGCCTCCGGTGGCTTGGGCGGCGCTGGGTGGCGCCGTCTGCGCTGCGCCTCTCTCTGGCGGCCGCAAAGCCGCCGCTGGCGTCGGTCACGGGGCGGCGCACCTCCTCCAGCTCGTCGCCGACGCCCGCAAGCATCCAGGCGCTCGGGCGGTGCAGAGGACAAGGGGGAGGGGACAGGAAACACGGCGACGCCGAGGCACTGGCGAGATCGACTACGGACACTGAAGAAACGACAGCAACACTGAACTGTTCTCTGAATTTGACTGAACCTGATTTTGACAATGCTCTGCAGGTGTTCGACAGAATGATTTGGCAAGGAGAAATTTTTTCCTGGGGCTGGGACTTGGTGAGGTGACCTCTCAATGCACCCAGGGGTTGCCTGATTTTTCTCAAAATTTTTGGAGAAGGATTTGAATGAATTTCATCAAATTTGGCAAATCTGGTCCAAACTTGCAGCAAGTATAGTTTGAAAATTTTGAACTGAAGACCAGTGGATCTTCGTGGATCTTGGTTGAGGGCTCAAAGGACTAGGAAGAGAAATTGGTTTGAGGGAAAAAATCAAAACAGAAATGGTAGCTCCTTTGTAAATCTCCAAGGGCTAGAATAGAAGGCAGAAATTGTTTTGATAAGATTTAAATGGAAATAATCATATGGGGAGGTTCAACTTGCTGGATTTGATGCAAATCATGATCCAAAGATGAGGGAAGGTTTAGGAGAGTGGATTTGCACTAAGGTCATGGCATGAGAGATTTGTTGAAAGTGGTAGAGGGTTATTCCAAAAGCTATAGAGTATTTTCAAAGAAATTTTCAAAAGACATTTTTCCCAAGTGAAAAGCATTTTGGTTTGAGTCCAAAATAAAAAGCAAGAACCTCCAAGACCCAAAACAAGTCTTGGGTGAATCCAAATAAAACTCTTGCCATGAAAACAAATATTTTGAAAGGGAGGGTCTTTTGAAGAAATTTTTTAAATCACCTCCCTCAAGTCAAGTAAATTTTTTGGAAAATCCAAATGAAATTGTGGGTGTCACAAGTTCTACCCCCTTAGGAAAAATCTCGTCCTCGAGATTTCAGCTGATCCTCGAATAGATATGGATACTCTGCCTGGAGAAAATCTTCCCTTTCCCATGTTGCTTCATCCTCAGTGTGATTGCTCCACTGAACTTTGAATTTTTTTGTTGTTTTCTGACGGGTCTTCCATTCAGACACTTCCAATATCTTTACTGGTCTTTCTCTGTAGGTGAGGTCTGGTTGTACATCGATGCTCTCATGGGATACATGCTTCTCTGGGTTACTCACACATTTTCTCAATTGTGAGACGTGGAATACATCATGGACGTCTGACAGCTCCTTGGGTAAGTCTAGTTTGTAGGCTACTGTGCCTCTTCGTGCAATTATACAGAATGGTCCAATAAATCTCGGGGCTAGCTTCCCCTTAATTTTGAACCGTTGCAGGCCCCTCATGGGAGACACTCGTAGGTATACGGAATCACCGGGTTCAAAGCTGACCTCACGATGTTTTTGATCGTAGTAGCTCTTTTGTCGGCTTGAGCTGTCTTGAGTCTGTTTAACCTTCTCCTCGGCCTCCTTGAGCATGTCTGGGCCGAGGATACGACTGTCTCCTCTCTCTGACCAATTCAGTGGGGTACGACACCTCCGTCCACACAATGCTTCAAAGGGTGCCATTTGCAAGCTGGCTTGGTAACTGTTGTTGTAAGCAAACTCGGCATATGGCAAACTCTCTTCCCAACTAGATCCATAGGTGAGCACACAGGCTCTCAGCATATCCTCTAGGATTTGGTTCACACGTTCCGTTTGTCCATCAGTCTGAGGGTGGTACGCTGTACTGAAAGCTAGTTGCGTGCCCAGAGCTTGTTGTAAGTGATCCCAAAATTTGGAGACAAATTGTGTGCCTTGGTCGGATATTATAGTCTTTGGGACTCCATGCAAACAAACTATACGGGAGAGATAAAGTTTGGCCAGTCTTTGTGTGGAGTAGGTAGTCTTCACGGGAATGAAATGAGCAACCTTGGTTAGTCGGTCTGTGATGACCCATATGGCGTCATTTCCGCGTTGTGATCGTGGTAGTCCGATGATGAAGTCCATTCCTATTTCATCCCATTTCCACTCCGGTATCCTGTTTGGCTGGAGTAGCCCTGCTGGCTTTTGATGCTCGGCCTTGATGCGCTGACATGAATCGCAACAAGCAATAAATGCGGCTATATCCCTTTTCATACCGTGCCACCAAAATCTTTCCTGAATGTCTTTGTACATTTTGGTTCCTCCAGGATGGATCGAGTATGGAGCGGTGTGGCTTTCGGTTAGGATTTGTTGCTTGAGTTCCTCAATGTTAGGTACGCAAAGTCTGTCTCCGTACCATAATATTCCTTCACTGTCTGAGACGAACTCTGAAGCCTTGCCAAGGCTCATTTTTCTCTTTATTCCTTCAATGCTGGGGTGCCCTTGCTGTGCCTTCTTAATTTGCTCCATTAGGGTGGGTTGCATTTCCAGATTCGATACGGTGCCTTCAGTGACCAACACCATGTTGAGTCTTGCGAACTCCTGCTGAAACTCAGGCCTCAAGTTTTGCGGACTGTCATTGTCCGGGCTGGGGTTTCGACTAAGGACATCAGCCACTACATTTGCTTTTCCTGGATGGTAGTGAATGCCGACATCATAGTCCTTGACCAATTCCAGCCAGCGTCGTTGGCGTAAATTTAGTTCTGGTTGTGTGAAAATATATTTAAGGCTCTTATGGTCCGTATATATTTCACAGCGATTTCCCAACAGGAAGTGCCTCCACTCCTTGAGTGCATGTATGACTGCTGCTAGCTCCAAGTCATGTGTTGGGTAATTTTCCTCATGTTTTCGCAGCTGTCTGGAGGCATACGCGACAACTTTGCCATCCTGCATTAGCACACACCCGAGGCCTTTTCGGGACGCGTCACAATACACTTCAAAAATCTTGTGTATGTCTGGCACAGTTAAGACCGGTGCGGTTGTCAGTTTCTTCTTGAGTTCTTGGAAGCTTTTCTCGCATGCTTCCGTCCATCCAAATTTCTTGTCTTTCTTGAGCAACTGTGTTATTGGTTTTGCCACAGTGGAGAATCCTTCAATAAATCTTCTGTAATATCCGGCCATTCCCAGGAAACTCCGCACATCTGTCACGTTGGCGGGCGGCTTCCAGTCAAGTATGGCTTTGACCTTCTCTGGGTCTACGGCCACGCCTTCTTGGTTTAATATGTGGCCTAGGAAACTAACTTGTCTTAGCCAAAATTCACACTTGCTAAATTTGGCGTACAATTGATGTTTCCTCAATTCTCCCAAAAAAATTCTGAGATGCTCAGCATGCTCTTCCGGTGTCCTTGAGTAAACCAGAATATCGTCAATGAACACCACAACAAATTTGTCCATGAATTTCATGAACACTTTGTTCATGAGGTGGACGAAATATGCGGGGGCGTTCGTTAGACCAAAAGGCAAGACTGTGAATTCATATAATCCGTATCTGGAGGTGAATGCTGTTTTAGGGATATCTTCTGTCCGTACTTTCAATTGATGATATCCCGATCTCAAATCAATTTTTGAGAACACCTTGGCTTGTGCGAGCTGGTCAAACATATCATTTATCCGTGGCATCGGATAATTGTTTTTGATGGTGACCATATTGAGAGCTCGATAGTCTATACACAGTCTCAGTGTCTCATCCTTTTTCTTGGCGAATAAAACTGGCGAACCCCATGGTGAGGAGCTGGCTCGAATAAATCCTTTGTCCAATAATTCCTTTATCTGCTTCTTCAACTCCACCAATTCTGAGGGTGCCATTCTATAAGGTTTCTTATAGATGGGAGCGGTGCCAGGTGCTAGTTCGATGCTGAATTCTATTTCTCGGTCTGGTGGCATGCCTGGTAGTTCTTCAGGAAATACGTCAGGGAACTCGCATACCACTGGAACTTTTCTCAGTTCTGAAATGTCCACTTTGTTCAGTTTTGGTTGCCGTGACCGTGGCCTTTCTTGAGCTGTAACCTTTATTGTCTTGCCATGATGGTGAGTGAGAATCACGGTCCGATTGAAACAGTCAATGAATCCTTTGTTGGTGGTTAACCAGTCCATCCCTAAAATGACATCCAGTCCTTTATTTTCCAACACGATGAGATTTGCTTGGAACTGTAGTCCTTCGAACCCAATGATTACTCCTTGGCAGTAACTCTGAGCGATTTGCTTATTTCCGGGGGACTTGATGATCATAGATTTTTCCAAGGGAAGTATCGGAAAACCATGTTGCAAAACAAAACTCTTCGAAACGAACGAATGGGAAGCTCCAGAATCAAACAAAACCGTGGCAGGTACTGTGTTGACAGGGAACGTACCGAGCACGATGTCTGGGGCATTCTGAGCTTCTTCCCTGGTCACATGGTTCAGGTGACCCTTCCTGTGGTTGTTGTTGGGATTGAAATTGTTGCGCTTGGGGGCTGGATTATTCCCACCATTGTTTGGCTTGGGGGCCGAGTTCCTCGGTTTTGGGCATTGTTTAGCATAGTGCCCTTCTTCACCACAAGCATAGCATGTGACCCCTGGACGGTACGTGAACTCCTTGTCCCTGGCATGAAACTGTCTGACGGGCCTTAGATCAGTAGTCGTGGATTTCCTTGCTTCTGTCCTTGGAACCTCTCGATATCACGAAGCCAGTCATCGGCTTCCAGCGGCCTATCAGTGTGAGCAAAAGTTGAAGGGCGAGTCTTTTGTAACTCAGATAACTTGGAATGTGGTTGATAGGGTTCACAGTGGTTTCCCATATTGATGACGTGATTCATCATCTCTTGGTGCTGTTGCTGGCTTTGTTCGAAGAGACGGCATACGTGAGACAAGGCTGCTTCGCTGTCTTGTTGACTGGACTGTCCCTGAGTGAAGTTGTTGCTAGTCTGTGTTCCATAAACTTCTTCTGGCTGATTGGGCATGGAACGAGTCCACGGACGAGACATTTTTCCAGTCTGGGGGTATTATTTTGCAAAACTCATGAGAAGAACTGTGTGGCACAAGGAAAATCTTGCAAAGGCAAAAACTTAAAAGACCTCAAGATTTTTCAAGAAATCATAAACGATTTCGCATGGAGACGAATGGCTTAACCCAAATCTTACACACGAAAAGCAAACACACGATACGGCACTCAGGATGTGCGTACACAATCCTGACATGTTATTTAGACTAACATACTCCTCCGGAAAGCAGTGAACACACTAATACAAACTAGCGTACAGATAAAACACATCATACAAGCAGACATAACGCGCGGCTACTCGGCGTACTCAGTCGGAGATGGTGACGATGTCCTTTCCCTTGCCGAGGGCAAGACTCAGCGGTGCAGGAGATTCAACCTCCACCTCCTCTCTCGCTGGCTCCTGGCGCGTAACACTGCGCTGTGGTGATGGCGCGGGAATGACAGGCGGTAGTGCGGGTGTGGCAGGCGGTGCAGCTTTGACTGGAGTAGGAGCGATGACTCGGTCGAACTCCTCAGTGGTAGGCAGACGGCGAGCAGTGGCCAAAATGGCCGGTGCATAAGAGGCTGAAGACGAGACGAATGTCAGAGGCAATGCCGTGTGGAGAAGCTCCTTCCTGCAGGCAGGACCGCCCCGGACTAAGTCCATGCGGGCAGCCACAAGATCATCCACGAGGTTGTCGAAGGACTCCTCCAGAGCCTTGAGATACTCCACAACCATCTCGATGGCTTCATCTCGCTCTCCCCTATGGCAGGCGAATGCATAGTGACAAGTGTAGGGCACATGGCATGGGAGGTAGCGGTAGCGGCGAGTCTTCATCATCGAAAGGATGTCCCGAAGACGAGCTATCGCCTCACGAGCAGCCATCTGCATGGCATGCCTCTCCGTAGGCATGGCCCTTCCCACAAAACGGAAGTGGCGAGATGCAGAACGTCCCCCCTTGAATTGCACCACGGCTTGGTGCATAGACACGTCGTCGCTGAGCTTGTGCTGATAAAGCGTGAACTCCGGATGAGTCGCTGGCCCGATCGCGAGCTTGGTGATGGAGACGAGGAGTTTGACAAACCCCTCGGGCACGTTCGTGAACACTCGAGTCTCGCAGTTGCTGCCAGCCATCTACAAAAGTAGGCAAAAATTCTGAGTAGTCATGTCATAAATTTATGATGACCACCAGAAAATAGCTACAATGGCAAAATGCTGAAAAAGCACAAAAGACGCTAATAACCGATTAACGATCGCACCTAGTGGCTTCCTACAGTCAGCCTGGCTCTGGTACCAAGCTTGTCATGACCAGTTTTTCAATAAAATATTTATTGAGAGACCAATCCCTTTTACGGACCAGTAAAGAAGAATTCCTTCTCACTGGTAGACAATATCTTGGTCACAGAAGAAAAATACCAGGAGTACTGAATATAATACAAGGTTGAGCGGAGACTGCTCAACAATTTATTACATGTACGCCGATAAAACATAACGGCGGATAGGGTGCCATAACTACTAACTCACGATAACAACGGTGGTGGAAATATCACCGCGAAGTGGGTGATATGACTCCTGAAAACTACAGCTCTTCGAGCGTCGTAGTGAGGCTCGAGGAGACTTATTGCGGGTGGCGGAAGTGTATATGATACAAGTGACCAATATCCGGGATCGCACGGGACTTACTGGGATTCCTCTAGGCGTCGGACTCACTATCAAACTCTTCATCCAAGAGATCGCCTTCGTCAACATCTGGCCAAATCAACAAGCCAGGTGAGTACTATGAAAGTACTCGCAAGACAGTTCAGACATAAGATATAACAAATGTAAACATGAAGCATATGAACAGATTAACAAGTGCGTTCAGACATAGAGATAATGATGCATGGGAAAATAACAGAGAAGTCGGGTGGTAGTCCTCCCGAAATCCCAAAATAAATACTGGGTGCCAAACGAGGGTCTGAATGACTCGTCGAGAGGAAACTGCAAGAATAATAATACCAGTGCCAAACGAGGGTCTGAATGACTCCTCGAGAGGAAACTGCAAGAATAATAATACCGGTGCCAAACGAGGGTCTGAATGACTCCTCGAGAGGAAACTGCAAGAATAATAATGCCGCAGTCGGGCGTCGGGGCGACACCACATAAAGGGCTTATAAAAGAAAAAGGAAGACAATGCGTGCCACAGTCGAACGTCTGAGCGACATCACATAAAGGGCTTATATTCATAACATAGTAACTCATAAATCTTAAATCATATCAAGAGAGTAATCAGACATGAGATAAACAACCGGGTTAGTCCATCCACAGGAATAACGTTCAGCTAAGTTTACTACTGATGCTCGCTTACCGGAAAGAAGAATATACCACGAGGTTATGACATAGACATGGATACGCTGATCACGTTACTGGACCATGGATATGATGACTCGGAAGGATTTGACTCTGCAGAGTTTGTACTTTAACCACAGCCAACGGATTTCAGTAGCCACGGGGACTAGTTCCGTTTACGGTGTTTTGGAAGAAACACATCTAACCAGTACACACCCATTCAACATTTCAAAGCCAGGAATCACCCTCGGCAACGTTCAAGAAAAACCTTGAGACGGGGAGGCTACAACCTCGCGTAGCATGGGATCAAATTTCTATACGCGCGCTCTAAGGGGTGCCCCCCTCTCGGTCCCAACCGGAAACACCCACGCCCCTGACCGGATGACTGGCTTTAATCCAGGGCCATGGAACCATCATCCCGGCCCCTCTGTTTGGTGTGTACACGGAAAGAGGTTACCAACTTACTAAACCACATTCTGGCAGAAAACAAGTGGTAGCACGGAAGGGGAAGGACGATAACGTGACTCCGTCCACGTTAACGTCGGAAATTGTCGGATGACGCAAGGCTGGCATGCTACAACAGTACCACCTTGCTGCCCTTCATGTCACCACATGATTAGGCCATCTCGCATCAGAGATCATCGCAACTTTGGAACACACGGGTAGTTGCCTCACAAGCAACGAGATACTCACCGATACTCATATGCCACGCACAACCTTTCACACAAACATGCAAAACACCTATCATATCAAAGGTTCAAACATGCTTGCCTGGTTCGGAGAAGTCGGAGTCTAGCTCGGCGAAGTTCGCGGCTCCGTCACCTCTCGCGGAACCTACGGTATAGCGAAAAATGCATACTAACGTGAAAACCAACGCGTGCATAAAAGTTGTTCCAAAATTTTTCCAAATAAATCCCATAAAAAACTAGACAAAATTATAAGACTGTCAGAAAAAGAATCACTCAAAAATCACTTTTTATTAAAAAGTTATAAGGGTTTCTGTCCAGGGACTCATTTGTAATGAAACAGAAAAGTTCCAGGGGCTAAACTGAGAAAACAGAAAACGCTTCGGAAAGAAACGCGCCAGCTCAAAGAGAAAGCGTATTTGCCCGAAGGCGCCAACAGAAAACGTTTCGAGGGAGAAGAGAATAGAGGCTGACAGGGGGGGGGGGTCCACATGTCAGGTTTAAAAAGTTCGCTGGCGCCCGAAGACTGCGGTGGTCGCCGGCGTCGAACCACGGCGAGACAGGGAGATCGGAGTGTACCAAGAGCTTCAGCGTGTCCTTCCGCGTCGGGGGGTGGTGGACTCGAGCGTCGGAGAGCACCACGTCGACGGCGACACTTTCTCCGGCGGACGGCGGCTCGGGTGATGGTGGAGAACTCCGGTGGGTGCTGCAAGCTCCGAATTGAAGCGCGGGTCAGAAGAGTGGATGCATAGGGAAGCTACTGGCAAGGGTTGAAGGGTGGAGGTGCACGCACAGGAGCGAATCGAGCTGGATCCCGTGGCGGGTCGCGGCGGCCGGAGTCGGGGAACAAAGCTCCCTCGGGGCTCTGCCAGTGGCTTGGTGTGGTCTAGGTGGAGTGCAGAGGTGGTGTGGGTTCGAGTTGAAGCTCGGGGCTCTATTTATAGGCGGATCGAGGGGGTGGCCGTGAACGGAGAATCTCCGACGAGCAATTACGGCGAGGCAGTGGATTGGCAGGGGGTTTAGGTGGCCAGGCAGCATCAGTGGGAGTTACTGGTCCCGTTCCCCTGCTAATCCCGGTCGGTCTTGGCGTAATGGCGCCGGTCCACGGTGGGGTGGCCGCACGGGCACGATGGCGGCAGAGAGCGTGCTCCGCGCCCAGCGGTTCACGACGAGGGTGGCAGCGCGCACTGGGGAGTGGGTGGCCACGCGGCGGCCTCCGGTGGCTTGGGCGGCGCTGGGTGGCGCCGTCTGCGCTGTGCCTCTCTCTAGCGGCCGCAAAGCCGCCGCTGGCGTCGGTAACGGG
Organism: Triticum aestivum; assembly: GCF_018294505.1. Taxonomy (NCBI): domain Eukaryota; kingdom Viridiplantae; phylum Streptophyta; class Magnoliopsida; order Poales; family Poaceae; genus Triticum; species Triticum aestivum. The sequence goes on along the minus strand of NC_057799.1, from coordinate 418,555,917 downwards.
GCGGCGCACCTCCTCCAGCTCGTCGCTGACGCCCGCAAGCATCCAGGCGCTCGTGCGTTGCAGAGGACAAGGGGGAGGGGACAGGAAACACGGCGACGCCGAGGCACTGGCGAGATCGACTACGGACACTGAAGAAACGACAACAACACTGAACTGTTCTCTGAATTTGACTGAACCTGATTTTGACAATGCTCTGCAGGTGTTCAACAGAATGATTTGGCAAGGAGAAAATTTTTCCTGGGGCTGGGACTTGGTGGGGTGACCTCTCAATGCACCCAGGGGTTGCCTGATTTTTCTCAGAATTTTTGGAGAAGAATTTGAATGAATTTCATCAAATTTGGCAAATCTGGTCCAAACTTGCAGCAAGTATAGTTTGAAAAATTTGAACTGAAGACCAGTGGATCTTCGTGGATCTTGGTTGAGGGCTCAAAGGACTAGGAAGAGAAATTGGTTTGAGGGCAAAAATCAAAACAGAAATGGTAGCTCCTTTGTAAATCTCCAAGGGCTAGAATAGAAGGCAGAAATTGTTTTGATAAGATTTAAATGGAAATAATCATATGGGGAGGTTCAACTTGCTGGATTTGATGCAAATCATGATCCAAAGATGAGGGAAGGTTTAGGAGAGTGGATTTGCACTAAGGTATGGCTTGAGAGATTTGTTTAAAGTGGTAGAGGGTTATTCCAAAAGCTATAGAGTATTTTCAAAGAAATTTTCAAAAGACATTTTTCCCAAGTGAAAAGCATTTTGGTTTGAGTCCAAAATAAAAAGCAAGAACCTCCAAGACCCAAAACAAGTCTTGGGTGAATCCAAATAAAACTCTTGCCATGAAAACAAATATTTTGAAAGGGAGGGTCTTTTGAAGAAAATTTTTAAATCACCTCCCTCAAGTCAAGTAAAATTTTTGGAAAATCCAAATGAAATTGTGGGTGTCACAACACCTACCCCCTTAGGAAAAATCTCGTCCTCGAGATTTCAGCTGATCCTCGAATAGATATGGATACTCTGCCTGGAGAAAATCTTCCCTTTCCCATGTTGCTTCATCCTCAGTGTGATTGCTCCACTGAACTTTGAAATTTTTTGTTGTTTTCTGACGGGTCCTCCGTTCAGACACTTCCAATATCTTTACTGGTCTTTCTCTGTAGGTGAGGTCTGGTTGTACATCGATGCTCTCATGGGATACATGCTTCTCCGGGTTACTCACACATTTTCTCAATTGTGAGACGTGGAATACGTCATGGACGTCTGACAGCTCCTTGGGTAAGTCTAGTTTGTAGGCTACTGTGCCTCTTCGTGCAATTATACAGAATGGTCCAATAAATCTCGGGGCTAGCTTCCCCTTAATTTTGAACCGTTGCAGGCCCCTCATGGGAGACACTCGTAGGTATACGGAATCACCGGGTTCAAAGCTGACCTCACGATGTTTTTGATCGTAGTAGCTCTTTTGTCGGCTTTGAGCTGTCTTGAGTCTGTCCTTGATCTGTTTAACCTTCTCCTCGGCCTCCTTGAGCATGTCTGGGCCGAAGATACGACTGTCTCCTCTCTCTGACCAATTCAGTGGGGTACGACACCTCCGTCCATACAATGCTTCAAAGGGTGCCATTTGCAAGCTGGCTTGGTAACTGTTGTTGTAAGCAAACTCGGCATATGGCAAACTCTCCTCCCAACTAGATCCATAGGTGAGCACACAGGCTCTCAGCATATCCTCTAGGATTTGGTTCACACGTTCTGTTTGTCCATCAGTCTGAGGGTGGTACGCTGTACTGAAAGCTAGTTGCGTGCCCAGAGCTTGTTGTAAGTGATCCCAAAATTTGGAGACAAATTTTGTGCCTCGGTCGGATATTATAGTCTTTGGGACTCCATGCAAACAAACTATACGGGAGAGATAAAGTTTGGCCAGTCTTTGTGTGGAGTAGGTAGTCTTCACGGGAATGAAATGAGCAACCTTGGTTAGTCGGTCTGTGATGACCCATATGGCGTCATTTCCGCGTTGTGATCGTGGTAGTCCGATGATGAAGTCCATTCCTATTTCATCCCATTTCCACTCCGGTATCCTGTTTGGCTAGAGTAGCCCTGCTGGCTTTTGATGCTCGGCCTTGATGCGCTGACATGAATCGCAACAAGCAATAAATGCGGCTATATCCCTTTTCATACCGTGCCACCAAAATCTTTCCTGAATGTCTTTGTACATTTTGGTTCCTCCAGGATGGATCGAGTATGGAGCGGTGTGGCTTTCGGTTAGGATTTGTTGCTTGAGTTCCTCAATGTTAGGTACGCAAAGTCTGTCTCCGTACCATAATATTCCTTCACTGTCTGAGACGAACTCTGAAGCCTTGCCAAGGCTCATTTTTCTCTTTATTCCTTCGATGCTGGGGTGCCCTTGCTGTGCCTTCTTAATTTGCTCCATTAGGGTGGGATGCATTTCCAGATTCGATACGGTGCCTTCAGTGACCAACACCATGTTGAGTCTTGCGAACTCCTGCTGAAACTCAGGCCTCAAGTTTTGCGGACTGTCATTGTCTGGGCTGGGGTTTCGACTAAGGACATCAGCCACTACATTTGCTTTTCCTGGATGGTAGTGAATGCCGACATCATAGTCCTTGACCAATTCCAGCCAGCGTCGTTGGCGTAAATTTTGTTCTGGTTGTGTGAAAATATATTTAAGGCTCTTATGGTCCGTATATATTTCACAGCGATTTCCCAACAGGAAGTGCCTCCACTCCTTGAGTGCATGTATGACTGCTGCTAGCTCCAAGTCATGTGTTGGGTAATTTTCCTCATGTTTTCGCAGCTGTCTGGAGGCATACGCGACAACTTTGCCATCCTGCATTAGCACACACCCGAGGCCTTTTCGGGACGCGTCACAATACACTTCAAAACTCTTCTGTATGTCTGGCACAGTTAAGACCGGTGCGGTTGTCAGTTTCTTCTTGAGTTCTTGGAAGCTTTGCTCGCATGCTTCCGTCCATACAAATTTCTTGTCTTTCTTGAGCAACTGTGTTATTGGTTTTGCCACAGTGGATAATCCTTCAATAAATCTTCTGTAATATCCGGCCATTCCCAGGAAACTCCGCACATCTGTCATGTTGGCGGGCGGCTTCCAGTCAAGTATGGCTTTGACCTTCTCTGGGTCGACGGCCACGCCTTCTTGGTTTAATATGTGCCCTAGGAAACCAACTTGTCTTAGCCAAAATTCACACTTGCTAAATTTGGCGTACAATTGATGTTTCCTCAATTCTCCCAAAACAATTCTGAGATGCTCAGCATGCTCTTCCGGTGTCCTTGAGTAAACCAGAATATCGTCAATGAACACCACAACAAATTTGTCCATGAATTTCATGAACACTTTGTTCATGAGGTGGACGAAATATGCGGGGGCGTTCGTTAGACCAAAAGGCATTACTGTGAATTCATATAATCCGTATCTGGAGGTGAATGCTGTTTTAGGGATATCTTCTGTCCGTACTTTCAATTGATGATATCCCGATCTCAAATCAATTTTTGAGAACACCTTGGCTTGTGCGAGCTGGTCAAACAAATCATTTATCCGTGGCATCGGATATTTGTTTTTGATGGTGACCATATTGAGAGCTCGATAGTCTATACACAGTCTCAGTGTCCCATCCTTTTTCTTGGCGAATAAAACTGGCGAACCCCATGGTGAGGAGCTGGCTCGAATAAATCCTTTGTCCAATAATTCCTTTATCTGCTTCTTCAACTCCACCAATTCTGAGGGTGCCATTCTATAAGGTTTCTTATAGATGGGAGCGGTAGCAGGTGCTAGTTCGATGCTGAATTCTATTTCTCGGTCTGGTGGCATGCCTGGTAGTTCTTCAGGAAATACGTCAGGGAACTCGCATACCACTGGAACTTTTCTCAGTTCTGAAATGTCCACTTTGTTCAGTTTTGGTTGCCATGACCGTGGGCTTTCTTGAGCTGTAACCTTTATTGTCTTGCCATGATGGTGAGTGAGAATCACGGTCCGATTGAAACAGTCAATGAATCCTTTGTTGGTGGTTAACCAGTCCATCCCTAAAATGACATCCAGTCCTTTATTTTCCAACACGATGAGATTTGCTTGGAACTGTAGTCCTTCGAACCCAATGATTACTCCTTGGCAGTAACTCTGAGCGATTTGCTTATTTCCGGGGGACTTGATGATCATAGATTTTTCCAAGGGAAGTATCGGAAAACCATGTTGCAAAACAAAACTCTTCGAAACGAACGAATGGGAAGCTCCAGAATCAAACAAAACCGTGGCAGGTACTGTGTTGACAGGGAACGTACCGAGCACGATGTCTGGGGCATTCTGAGCTTCTTCCCTGGTCACATGGTTCAGGTGACCCTTCCTATGGTTGTTGTTGGGATTGAAATTGTTGCGCTTGGGGGCTGGATTATTCCCACCATTGTTTGGCTTGGGGGCCGAGTTCCTCGGTTTTGGGCATTGTTTAGCATAGTGCCCTTCTTCACCACAAGCATAGCATGTGACCCCTGGACGGTACATGAACTCCTTGTCCCTGGCATGAAACTGTCTGACGGGCCTTAGATCAGTAGTCGTGGATTTCCTTGCTTCTGTCCTTGGAACCTCAGTCTTGCTTCGGTTGTTGCGAGCAAGAGTCGTCTTGTCCCTCTTTCGCTTACGGAGATCTTCCAGACTACGGCGCTCATTCTCCAAGGTAATGGCCTTGTCAACTAGAGTTTTAAAATCCGGGAAAGTGTGTACAACCAGTTGGCATTTTAGTGCCGGTGCCAGGCCGTCCAGGAATTTTTCCATCTTCTTGTTTTCTGTCATGTGCTCGTCGTAGGCATAACGAGGTAGCTGGGTAAACTGACCGTTGTATTCTGTCACTAGCATGCCTCTTTGCTTGAGATCGTCAAATTCCCTCTTCTTGATTTTTATGATGCTCTGGGGAATGTGTGCCCCACGAAAGCCTTCCTTGAATTCTTCCCAGGTGATGTTGTGTTCACTGGGGTGCATGTGTAAGAAGTTCTCCCACCATGCTGCACCTGCTCCAGTAAGGTAGTGTGGTGCATAAAGCACCTTCTCATGATCTGAACACTTGGCAATAATCACCTTCCTCTTGATATCACGAAGCCAGTCATCGGCTTCCAGCGGCCTATCAGTGTGAGCAAAAGTTGAAGGGCGAGTCTTCTGTAATTCAGATAACTTGGAATGTGGTTGATAGGGTTCACGGTGGTTTCCCATATTGGTGACGTGATTCATCATCTCTTGGTGCTGTTGCTGGCTTTGTTCGAAGAGACGGCATACGTGAGACAAGGCTGCTTTGCTGTCTTGTTGACTGGACTGTCCCTGAGTGAAGTTGTTGCTAGTCTGTGTTCGATAAACTTCTTCTGGCTGATTGGGCATGGAACGAGTCCACGGACGAGACATTTTTCCAGTCTGGGGGTATTATTTTGCAAAACTCATGAGAAGAACTGTGTGGCACAAGGAAAATCTTGCAAAGGCAAAAACTTAAAAGACCTCAAGATTTTTCAAGAAATCATAAACGATTTTGCATGGAGACGAATGGCTTAACCCAAATCTTACACGCGAAAAGCAAACACACGATACAGCACTCAGGATGTGCGTACACAATCCTGACATGTTATTTAGACTAACATACTCCTCCGGAAAGCAGTGAACACACTAATACAAACTAGCGTACAGATTAAACACATCATACAAACAGACATAACGCGCGGCTACTCGGCGTACTCAGTCGGAGATGGTGACGATGTCCTTTCCCTTGCCGAGGGCAAGACTCAGCGGTGCAGGAGATTCAACCTCCACCTCCTCTCTCGCTGGCTCCTGGCGCGTAACACTGCGCTGTGGTGATGGCGCGGGAACGACAGGCGGTAGTGCGGGTGTGGCAGGCGGTGCAGCTCTGACTGGAGTAGGAGGATGACTCGGTCGAACTCCTCAGTGGTAGGCAGACGGCGAGCAGTGGCCAAAATGGCCGGTACATAAGAGGCTGAAGACGAGACGAATGTCAGAGGCAGTGCCGTGTGGAGAAGCTCCTTCCTGCAGGCAGGACCGCCCCGGACTAAGTCCATGCGGGCAGCCACAAGATCATCCACGAGGTTGTCGAAGGACTCCTCCAGAGCCTTGAGATACTCCACAACCATCTCGATGGCTTCATCTCGCTCTCCCCTATGGCAGGCGAATGCATAGTGACAAGTGTAGGGCACATGGCATGGGAGGTAGCGGTAGCGGCGAGTCTTCATCATCGGAAGGATGTCCCGAAGACGAGCTATCGCCTCACGAGCAGCCATCTGCATGGCATGCCTCTGCGTAGGCATGGCCCTTCCCACAAAACGGAAGTGGCGAGATGCAGAGCGTCCCCCCTTGAATTGCACCACGGCTTGGTGCATAGACACGTCGTCGCTGAGCTTGTGCTGATAAAGCGTGAACTCCGGACGAGTCGCTGGCCCGATCGCGAGCTTGGTGATGGAGACGAGGAGTTTGACAAACCCCTCGGGCACGTTCGTGAACACTCGAGTCTCGCAGTTGCTGCCAGCCATCTACAAAAGTAGGCAAAAATTCTGAGTAGTCATGTCATAAATTTATGATGACCAACAGAAAATAGCTACAATTGCAAAATGCTGAAAAAGCACAAAAGACGCTAATAACCGATTAGCGATCGCACCTAGTGGCTTCCTACAGTCAGCCTGGCTCTGGTACCAAGCTTTTCACGACCGGTTTTTCAATAAAATATTTATTGAGAGACCAATCCCTTTTACGGACCAGTAAAGAAGAATTCCTTCTCACTGTTAGACAAAATCTTGGTCACAGAAGAAAAATACCAGGAGTACTGAATATAATACAAGGTTGAGCGGAGACTGCTCAACAATTTATTACATGTACGCCGATAAAACATAACGGCGGATAGGGTGCCATAACTACTAACTCACGATAACAACGGTGGTGGAAATATCACCGCGAAGTGGGTGATATGACTCCTGAAAACTACAGCTCTTCGAGCGTCGGAGTGAGGCTCGAGGAGACTTATTGCGGGTGGCGGAAGCGTATATGATACAAGTGACCAATATCCGGGATCGCACGGGACTGACTGGGATTCCTCTAGGCGTCGGACTCACTATCAAACTCTTCATCCAAGAGATCACCTTCGTCAACATCTGGCCAAATCAACAAGCCAGGTGAGTACTATGAAAGTACTCGCAAGACAGTTCGGACATAAGATATAACAAATGTAAACATGAAGCATATGAACAGATTAACAAGTGCGTTCAGACATAGAGATAATGATGCATGGGAAAATAACAGAGAAGTCGGGCGGTAGTCCTCCCGAAATCCCAAAATAAATACTGGGTGCCAAACGAGGGTCTGAATGACTCCTCGAGAGGAAACTGCAAGAATAATAATACCGGTGCCAAACGAGGGTCTGAATGACTCCTCGAGAGGAAACTGCAAGAATAATAATACCGGTGCCAAACGAGGGTCTGAATGACTCCTCGAGAGGAAACTGTAAGAATAATAATACCGGTGCCAAACGAGGGTCTGAATGACTCCTCGAGAGGAAACTGCAAGAATAATAATGCCGCAGTCGGGCGTCGGGGTGACACCACATAATGGGCTTATAACAGAAAAAGGAAGACAATGCGTGCCACAGTCGGACGTCTGAGCGACATCACATAAAGGGCTTATATTGAAAGTAAGAGACAAACATGCCACAATCGGACGTCTGAGCGACATCACATAAAGGGCTTATATTCATAACATAGTAACTCATAAATCTTAAATCATATCAAGAGAGTAATCAGACATGAGATAAACAACCGGGTTAGTCCATCCACAGGAATAACGTTCAGCTAAGTTTACTACTGATGCTCGCTTACCGGAAAGAAGAATATACCACGAGGTTACGACATAGACATGGATACGCTGATCACGTTACTGGACCATGGATACGATGACTCGGAAGGATTTGACTCTGCAGAGTTTGTACTTTAACCACAGCCAACGGATTTCAGTAGCCACGGGGACTAGTTCCGTTTACGGTGTTTTGGAAGAAACATATCTAACCAGTACACACCCATTCAACATTCTGAAGCCAGGAATCACCCTCGGCAACGTTCAAGAAAAACCTTGAGATGGGGGGGGGCTACAACCTCGCGTAGCATGGGATCAAATTTCTATACGCACGCTCTAAGGGGTGCCCCCCTCTCGGTCCCAACCGGAAACACCCATGCCCCCTGACCGGATGACTGGCTTTAATCCAGGGCCATGGAACCATCATCCCGGCCCCTCTATTTGGTGTGTACACGGAAAGAGGTTACCAACTTACTAAACCGCATTCTGGCAGAAAACAAGTGGTAGCACGGAAGGGGAAGGACGATAACGTGACTCCGTCCATGTTAACGTCGGAAATTGTCGGATGACGCAAGGCTGGCATGCTACAACAGTACCACCTTGCTGCCCTTCATGTCACCACATGATTAGGCCATCTCTCATCAGAGATCATCGCAACTTTGGAACACACGGGTAGTTGCCTCACAAGCAACGAGATACTCACCGATACTCATATGCCACGCACAACCTTTCACGCAAACATGCAAAACACCTATCATATCAAAGGTTCAAACATGCTTGCCTGGTTCAGAGAAGTCGGAGTCTAGCTCGGCGAAGTTCGCGGCTCCGTCACCTCTCCCGGAACCTACGGTATAGCGAAAAATGCATACTAACGTGAAAACCAACGCGTGCATAAAAGTTGTTCCAAAATTTTTCCAAATAAATCCCATAAAAAACTAGACAAAATTATAAGACTGTCAGAAAAAGAATCACTCAAAAATCACTTTTTATTAAAAAGTTATAAGGGTTTCTGTCCAGGGACTCATCTGTAATGAAACAGAAAAGTTCCAGGGGCTAAACTGAGAAAACAGAAAACGCTTCGGAAAGAAACGCGCCAGCTCAAAGAGAAAGCGTATTTGCCCGAAGGCGCCAACAGAAAACGTTTCGAGGGAGAAGAGAATAGAGGCTGACAGGGGGTCCACATGTCAGGTTTAAAAAGTTCGCCGGCGCCCGAAGACTGCGGTGGTCGCCGGCGTCGAACCACGGCGAGACAGGGAGATCGGAGTGTACCAAGAGCTTTAGCGTGTCCTTCCGCGTCGGGGGGTGGTGGACTCGAGCGTCGGAGAGCACCACGTCGACGGCGACACTTTCTCCGGCGGACGGCGGCTCGGGTGATGGTGGAGAACTCCGGTGGGTGCTGCAAGCTCCGAATTGAAGCGCGGGTCAGAAGAGTGGATGCATAGGGAAGCTACTGGCAAGGGTTGAAGGGTGGAGGTGCACGCACGGGAGCGAATCGAGCTGGATCCCGTGGCGGGTCGTGGCGGCCGGAGTCGGGGAAGAAAGCTCCCTCGGGGCTCTTCCAGTGGCTTGGTGTGGTCTAGGTGGAGTGCAGAGGTGGTGTGGGTTCGAGTTGAAGCTCGGGGCCTCTATTTATAGGCGGATCGAGGGGGTGGCCGTGAATGGAGAATCTCCGGCGAGCAATTACGGCGAGGCAGTGGATTGGCAGGGGGTTTAGGTGGCCAGGCAGCATCAGTGGGAGTTACTGGTCCCGTTCCCCTGCTAATCCCGGTCGGTCTTGGCGTAATGGCGCCGGTCCACGGTGGGGTGGCCGCACGGGCACGACGGCGGCAGAGAGCGCGCTCCGCGCCCAGTGGTTCACGACGAGGGTGGAAGCGCGCACTGGGGAGTGGGTGGCCACGCGGCGGCCTCCGGTGGCTTGGGCGGCGCTGGGTGGCGCCGTCTGCGCTGTGCCTCTCTCTGGCGGCCGCAAAGCCGCCGCTGGCGTCGGTCACGGGGCGGCGCACCTCCTCCAGCTCGTCGCCGACGCCCGCAAGCATCCAGGCGCTCGTGCGGTGCAGAGGACAAGGGGGAGGGGACAGGAAACACGGCGACGCCGAGGCACTGGCGAGATCGACTACGGACACTAAAGAAACGACAGCAACACTGATCTGTTCTCCGAATTTGATTGAACCTGATTTTGACAATGCTCTGCAGGTGTTCAACAGAATGATTTGGCAAGGAGAAAATTTTTCCTGGAGCTGGGACTTGGTGAGGTGACCTCTCAATGCACCCAGGGGTTGCCTGATTTTTCTCATTATTTTTGGAGAAGGATTTGAATGAATTTCATCAAATTTGGCAAATCTGGTCCAAACTTGCAGCAAGTATAGTTTGAAAAATTTGAACTGAAGACCAGTGGATCTTCATGGATCTTGGTTGAGGGCTCAAAGGACTAGGAAGAGAAATTGGTTTGAGGGCAAAAATCAAAACAGAAATGGTAGCTCCTTTGTAAATCTCCAAGGGCTAGAATAGAAGGCAGAAATTGTTTTGATAAGATTTAAATGGAAATAATCATATGGGGAGGTTCAACTTGCTGGATTTGATGCAAATCATGATCCAAAGATGAGGGAAGGTTTAGGAGAGTGGATTTGCACTAAGGTCATGGCATGAGAGATTTGTTGAAAGTGGTAGAGGGTTATTCCAAAAGCTATAGAGTATTTTCAAAGAAATTTTCAAAAGACATTTTTCCCAAGTGAAAAGCATTTTGGTTTGAGTCCAAAATAAAAAGCAAGAACCTCCAAGACCCAATACAAGTCTTGGGTGAATCCAAATAAAACTCTTGCCATGAAAACAAATATTTTGAAAGGGAGGGTCTTTTGAAGAAATTTTTTAAATCACCTCCCTCAAGTCAAGTAAATTTTTTGGAAAATCCAAATGAAATTGTGGGTGTCACAAGTTCTACCTCTGAGTCTGGATTATCCACATCCGCATCAGCATTGGGCTCGGAAGACGCAATGGTCCTTTTCTTGGCAGGTTTTTTAACAACCTTGGTCTTCTGGCGAAGTGGCTTGGCTGGTTTATCTTGTGGTTTTTTCTTCTAGAATGGATCATCGCCCTGTCAAAGATGGACAAGATTTTCAGAGAATATTTCGAAAGAAGCAACTTAAAACAAAGAAGTCATATGATTCTTATAGCTGGCGGTTTGTTGGAGGTGCAGAAAGGACTTAGTCCGGTCTGGCCGCAGACAGCCTCCGGTTCATTCAACATTTTCTTGAGAGCCTCAGTAACTTCTGCCTCTGTTAGCTGAATATTAACATGTCGTTGAGGGTCGGTCAAACTCCCTGTGTATTCACACATCAAACCGGGGCGCCGACTTAAGGGCAGAATGCTCCAGTTTATCCAACAACGAGCAAAGTCAACACCTGTTAGACCGTTCGCCATAAAGGCTCTAAGCTTTGACAGTTGTGGGGCATAGTTGGCCCTTTCCTTTGCAGTTAACCTCTGAGGAAAGGGATGTGTATTCCTAAGACGGTGAGGGCGGTAACCCGACAAAGGGTTTTCATCAGTTGGAGATGTGTCTTTGCAATAAAACCAAGTTTGGTTCCACTCCTTGAGGTGACTGTGAAGCTTGACATGAGGGAAGCTGACTTCCTTCCTTTTTTGAACCGCCATTCCGCCGAGTTCAGTATTGGGTCCATCTGTGAGCTCTGTGTGACGGTTTAAGTGGAAGAAATCCCTAAACAATTCAACTGTGGGTTCCTCTTGAAGATAAGCCTCACAAAAGACTTGGAAATGGCAGATGTTGGACACAAAGTTTGGACCGATGTCCTGAGGGTGAAGCTGAAAACTGGCAAGCACATCTCGGAAGAATTTTGAACCGAGAGGGCTAAAGCCCCGACCCAGATGGTCAACAAAATGACTACTTCTCCGTCCTTGGGTTCAGGAGGATTTTCCGGGCCAAGGGCCCTCCAGTGGATGACCTCTTTCTTGGCTAAAGCGCCAGTTGCGACACATCTGTTTAACTGATCTTCAGTGACCCGGGAAGGAACCTAGTTGCATTCATAGACTTGTTTGGCCATTTCAATGGAAGCTGAAACATAGTTATTGCTGGTTTAAGATTTATAATGAACAAGTATAAAGCGATGCAAGTTAAAGCAGAGGTGTACGCATATTGTTAGACCGGAATATGTATCATTTTTCCAAAGCTAAAGCGCCTATATATTGGCATGAAAGGTACAGATCTAAAGTACCTAAGTGAAGGAAAAACAAGTTTCGCAGATTGATGTGATAAATTTCAGATCTGCGGTGTGACAGAAAACTAGAAAATATTCAGACCTAATTTCAAAGTGCTTGAACAAGTTCATCAAGTTCAGATAAGTTTTTATATAAAGGAGATGCTCCAATAAGGAAAAAGGGGATTATGGCTACGGTCGCACAAGAAGTATCAGATCTTAACTAGCCGTTTGTGCTACTAAGAAGAACAGGGAAGAACGGAACCAGAGCTTCAGTAAACTCTGATGAACACTGAAACCCTAATGGTGGATCTAGAGCAAGGAAAAGAGGAACTTACTAATGCTGAGGGAATAGCGGAGGAGCGTCGCGTTTCTCTGGTGCGGTCAGGTTGATGCAGCAGCCGTCGTTGGGGCAGAAGCGAAGGTCGACGGCGGCGGCAGAGCTCCAATGGTCAGGCGTTGCGAGGAAGAGGACGATGTGAAGGGGCACGAAGGGGAAAAGTGAAAAGGACCCTTCGCCTTATTTATAAGGTGAATGGATAAGTGGCAGGCGCGAGAATCGAGGAGCCCAAAAAATGGGATATATGACAGCTCTGTCACCTCGATTGTCGGAGGCTCATTAATGAAGGTGTTTATATGCAATTTCTAAACAGATGACGTCATAGCGGTTTATCATGATCTTGGAAGATGACGTCATGGCGGTTTACAAGATTTATGCGAAGGTACTGAAGAAGAAATTTTCTTAAGTATTGAAGATTGACATGAACCAGTTCAAATCAATCTGGGGCCTAATGTTGGGATATTACTGCTGGGCGTAAACCGGGCATGAGAGGCCGGGTTATCCCCATAATGGATTATTATATCTGAAGCCCATGAAGATCCAGATGGAGGCGCTTTATGAAGGCCCAGGGCCCAAAGTTGGTTTAAAGGTCTCTAGATGTAAACCGACATTGATATGTAAACTTGTGTTTTAAGATAGAAAGAGCAGAGACCGAGCCGGACAAGTTTATGAGCCGGCCTTGGAATCCTGTAAACCGGCGGGCGTCAACCTGTGTATATAAGGGGACGACCCGGCGGCGGTTTAGGGACAACAAACAACAACTCGAGACCCAGGCAAAGCGTATTCGCTCCCTGGTCATCGAAACCCTAGCAATCCCACAACAACTGGATCGTAGGCTTTTACCTTCATCGCAAGGGGCCGAACCAGTATAAACTCTCTGCGTCCCTTGTCCGCTTTAACCCCTTTAAGCTAACCCGTTGCGATGGCTCCACGACTAAGTCCTTTCTCTAGGACATCTGTCGTGACAAAACCACGACAGTGACCGACACGTGGCATCCACCATAACGGGTCGCCATTAAGCTATCGGGTTCCGGTTTGGATACGATAACCCGTTAACAGCTGGGACCAATGAGGATTTTCCACGTGTAAAATTATCATTGGCTATAGCAACCATGTGTCAGCACCATGAAAGGACAGATGTCAACCGCCCAATGGACAGGAGGCGCTTATGATACGTCGACACGTGGCAAGGCCCAACAGCGGCCCATTTAGGTTAAAAAGGCTGGCCCAGTCAAATTAGCGGGTCGACCCATTAACGGTCTGCTTGTAGATGACCCATTCGCTGTTAAGGCCCGTACAACTAGTGTCAAATCGGCCCGTCAACGGTCCGTCCTAAACTTGTCATCATCGCGGCCCATGGTCACTTCTGGCCCGTTAACAGTCCACTATGTATTTGGGCCGAATTACCGCCCGGTGTGTTTCTCGCCTGTTAAAGGTCCTGCTTCATTTGGGCCCATTTATAGGCCATTGAAACTTTCGGCCCATAAACGACCATGAAGGATTTGGGTCATATTCGACCATGTCTGACATTCGGCCTGTTAGAGGCCCACTATTGATTTGGGCCACTTTCAGCCTGTTGTGATTTTTGTCCTGTTAACGTCGAACGAAATCCATGGGCCATATGTGGCCCAATGTCACATCGGGCCTATTAACGACCCATATAAAATTGACACTAATCAAGCCCAACCGAACTTCCGGCCTGTTAAAGGCCTGTGTAGTAGGTCGGCGCATTTATGACCCGTCTGAATTTCGGCCTGTGAACGATCCGCATTGTAAATGGGCCACCATTTCGGCCTGCTAATGACCAGTGGGTTATTTGGCACAATGAGGGCCCAATCTCACTTTAGGCCTATTCAAGGCCCATGTTTTTATGGGCTCGAGATATTTACACCTGTAAACGGCGTATTGTTACTGAGGGCCCAAATTATGTTTAGGCCTTTTAAAGGCCCACTGTGGGCACGGACCTACCAAAAAAATATGAAAGCTTATGTTGATTTAGGCCCAGATATTATTAGTGGGCTACATGCAAATTACGACCCATAATTGCTTTTAGCCCAATTGGAATGGGCCCGATGAATTGGCACGTTGGGCTCCTACGAAGCTTTCGGCCGAATACATTACTAAGATAAACCTACACTATACACAAATAGCGTCGTAATTACTGCAGCCTTTGGCAGCATGATAAATGCTGTATCACAACAAAATAAATTCCAACCATACAACAAAAGGCATGTTGGCATGAAGTTTACAATCCTTGCAGATAAAAGCACCATCAGATGTATAGAAGCACAAATCATTTGACCTGAGTGCTAATGTTTCAGGCTGTAGAATCTGATGGAGCAGCATGATCTTCCCTTTTTTCCGCCATTGCTCTTGAACAATGAAGCAAATGTCTGATAGTCTGGTTTCAAAACGATTCATATCTTGACGACATTTGTCAACCACTATTCTTGTTTCCGAAATGACGTCCATTAGGGACTGGACTTGTGTCTGGAGCACAGATATATCACTTTGTCTAGCTGGAAGATTTTGTTCAGTAGGCGATTTGGACGAGGTTACCTTGACAACCAACCCAGAATTATGCAGGAAGGTGCTTTTTGCACTGTTAGTGGAGAGATACTGATGCACTGCAGCAAGAGGTGACATTGTGCCCGTGGTAGCCTCGTCACCTTCTGGTGGTTGTGGCTGTTGAGTCTTTTGTTCCATAGCTTGCTAAAAGTTTGAACTTGTAGATTAGTGTACCAGATAAGTTACTAATGAGAGAAAACAAACAAAGTAGGTTTCACGTTTATACATAACTTATTTTGGTGAACTACTGTAATACATTAGCATGTATTATAGTGCCAACTACATAATAAAATCACTTTCGGAACATATGTCCATGTAGCATGCCTACTGTATTGTCTATTTCCTCACATTCGTTGACATCTAAGTATAAAGAGACATGGTTGAAAGTAGGATGAACATAGTATGACATCATTCATATCATGGGCAAACAGATATAAAAAACAGGCTATTGTATCATTGTGTCCGCACGTGAACATCACAACTAGATTACAGATCAATACCAAAAGAATATCCTTCATCTCTTTTAAACCATGTAAGGTGAAATGATATGTTAAGACAACTGTGTATAAAAGTGAACAGAGTAACTGACATTGGCTGCAAACCAAGCACTTAAATGAACACATCACAGTACCAATCAGTTCAAAGGCAGGAGGAGTAAGGACTTACAACAGCGGCTTGAACTGCTGTGCTTGTTGGTGTGGCAATCCTTGAAGATTTGCACTGCATTCGTTTCAGGTTCTTTTTGGTCCGCACGGGCTTTCCTCTATATTTGGAACAAGTCAATATAGATACGATAATATGGCACAGAAAAAAGAAGGAACTAGCAGCTATTTACAAGAGCCTCGCAGTGTGCAATATAGCTACGAGATCCCGTTGTCTATTGGAATTTCACTTTAGAACGGTTGGTCTTGTTCTTCAAATAGTTAGCCTAGAAGAAGATACACTTGTAAGGCACATACATAAATACAAGTTCAATATGCGGTCTGATCAAATACATATACCCTACCCGATACTTTGGATCAGACCAGTGTTTAACAAGGGCTGTCTAGTCTTCATCTGTAATATATTCCACTGGAGATGTTTGGGCGATTTCATTGTTAGCCTTGCCTTCAAAGTGAGTGTTTCTAAGGTGGTACCGACACTAAAAAAATACACTTCCGTGATGATACATGTTTGTCACAGTAGGTCACATTTTCTGTCATGCTTGTACATCCATGACGATTTGATGACAGTATCAAGATAGTCATACCTGTGCTGTCGTAGAAGTGTTCCATGACATTACCAAAATTATCATCATGGAAGTGTCCACTTCCATGATGATAAATGGCGCGTCACGGAAGTGCTTTCGTCAAGGGTAACCGACATGTGGCATCCACCATAACAGGTCGCCGTTAAGCTATTGGGTCCGGTTTCGGATCCGATAACCCGTTAACAGCCCAGACCAATGGGGATTTTCCACATGTAAATTCTCATTGGCCGGAGGAAACACGTGTTGGCTCACCGTTGGGACAGATGTCATCCACTCATTGGACAGGAGGCGTCTATGATAGTCGACACGTGGCATGGCCCAACTGTGGGCCATTCTGGTGAAAAAGGCCGACCCAGTAAAAATTAGCAGGCCGACCCATATAAGGCCTACTTGTGTTAGGTCCATTTAAGCCCACGTCCCATACGAGATGTGCCAATTCGGCCCGTCAATGGCTCGTTAACGATTTGACACCATTGCAACCCATCGTCAATTTGAGCCCGTTAACAGCGCGCTATATATTTGTGCTCAATATCGGCACGATGTGGTTTTGGCCTGTTAATGACCCATTCAAGGGATGGGCCAATTTTCAGGATGTACATCTTTCGGCCTTTTAGCAACCCATTTAAGTGTTGGGCCAATTTTCGGCCCAGTGTGTCTTTCAGCCTGCTGACGGCCCATAAATGAGTTGGGCTATTTGTAGTTGGACCTGAGTTTTGGACTTTTAACGGCCCATGCTCTTCATGGTCCAATACCAGCCCGGTTTCTCTTTCGGCCTGCTAAAGGCCCACAACATAGTTGGGCCATATACAGTACGACCTGAATTTCGGCCTCTTAGCGGCCCATGCTCTTCATGGTCCAGTACGAGCCCGCTGTCTCTTTCGGCCTGCTCAAGGACCATAGTATAGTTGGGCCATATGTAGCCCGACCTTAGTATCAGCCTATTGACGGTCCCTGAAATCAAATGGGCCCACCTGTTGCCCGCTTCGATGTCGGCCTGTTAACGACCTGGGAGGTAACAGGGCCGACCATTAACTTTCGGCCTGGTAACGGCCCATTAACTTAATGGGCCCACTAAAGTTCGACGTGTCTGTAGGCCCAATTAGATAATTTGAGCCCATTACGACGAGTAATTATGCACAGGACCAAAGCCAATCAATCAAAGGCCTATGAGAATTTTGGCCCCTGTGAGCCCATTAGGGAAGCTCATTAAGGCCAGTGGGCTGCTTCCTTCATATAGGGTGCATGACTGTTCGTGCTAACTAATAATTTCACTGCTTTTTTAGCTTCCTAGCGACCATTTAGCTGGAATGCGAGGCGCGCTAAGCAAAGGTATGGCATACAGGGAAAAACGTTGCACATCCAGCATATATTACAGGAAATTACATCCACTGGGCAATCAAAGATTGATGCCAGTGCAAATAAATGAACATAACCTAATGATCTACAACATCACAATCTGCAACCTCAGCGTGGATGACGCCCATAAGCATGTGGGCAAGTTCTTCCTGCTTTGCTACACTGTCTCTGAAAACATTGATCACTTGTTTTTGCGCATGAATGTGCACCTCTGATTCCTCCACCATTTCCATCATTGCTTCAGCCAGTAATTGGTTCACAAACATACATTTTTTCCGTTGCATTCGAGACAGAGGAAACTGAACAGATCCAGATGGCGATTTTGGCAGGCTTGTATTATTGATAGTGGAGAGTGTCTCGACCACTGCATCATAACATAAATTAGGAGGGGAACCGAACAGATTAATCAAGAGTTATTGCCATATTACCTGGCCTAGATTTATTGGAAAGAAACAATGGGGTTGCCTTGCTGTTTTCAGAGTTTGTCTTCTTATCTTCATCAGCATGTACCAAATTAACACACTAGCATTTCTATTATTGGCCAGGTCAGATAATAGGAAAGCAACATTGACACAACGAATGTTTGGGCAACCAGACCACACCAGCCTACACCAAATTAACACAATATGGCACAGCTATCATCAGTCAGGTAAGGTAATACAAAAGCAACATTGACACAATGAATGAATGGGCAACCAGAGCAGCACTAAATTCGGTAATGTGCATGATATGAGATAGTACACTCATGCAGCTCAGTATGCAAAACTACCAGGCAGTTTTCCTTAATAAAATTGTCGCCTTTAGGGTCTGTTTGGTTGGAGACAAGTGTGGCCAAGCCAAAGTGTGGCTGAGAAATTGGACGCCAAACTTTGGCAAAAGTTGGCAAAAAAAATTGTCTCTATGAAAAGTGGGCCATAGGGGCAATAAAGTGTGGCAAGCCAAACTGTGGCAAAAACCAAACACATGCCAACTAAACTGTGGCTGCCAAATTTTGGCTTGGCAAACTGTGGTTGGGAACCAAACAACCCCATACATTTTGCGGCAACTAAATTTAGATCAGATAAAGGTTGGATTAATGCCGATTAACAAAATACATGCTGATGTAAAAATATAGTGATATACAATAGGTACTTACATCAGCATTGGAGCACAGAGAGTTCCCGCGAGATGCTTTCCTCGAATACGATCCTAGTGCAGAAAGTCTTCTATCGTTTAACCTTATTTTCTAAAAGAGAGATGGGTAAGAAACATGCAGAAAATATGATCAGAATGCTATAAAATTTCATGATGCGAGGATACGGGCACGCTTCTTAGAATGGAGTTGACATATTTTTGCTGGACTAGAGCGGACTAGCTCTTTGGCCACTGGAATCTGCTTATTATCAGTAGGAGTTGGGTTTCTCTGTGCTGGAGCAGTATCTATGAAAACTAGAGTTGGTTTACTATCTCCTGGCGTTTGGATCTTTTGCAAAGACCTGGTTTGTAACCCTTCAGATTCTAACATAGCCGTCTTCCCCTTGCATGCCTTATATAGAAGAATGGTGCTTCAATTATAAAACATGCTACAGCAGAGATGGAATAGGTACTGAAGAATAGAAAGGCATGACATATTGACATGTATTCCCTCCATCCGGAAATAAATGGATGGGTCTAGGTGTATTTCAGTTCTAGATACATCCATTTTATCCATTTCTGCGACATGTAATCCGGACGGAGGGAGTTTGATGTAAGAGCTAGGGATACGACAGGAAAACATTGTAAAAAAACACTACTTGAATGTAAAATTGTATCCTAGCGGAATACAAACAGAAAAACACTAAGGCAACATATGCGTGTATGATTGGGAAACTAAGATGGCATTGCAACAGACCACTAGAACAACACTTCAATGTAAAAAAAGAACATGGTATGTTAGACAGATGAAGTACATACTAATGAATAACAATGCATAAGATATTCAGAAGCATGATGTCCAAACTAAGCAGATGGCATTGCAATAGAGTAGAATGATAGTACTTGAATTTGAAAACATGTTATCATGAATGGAATAGATACTGAAAAACAGGAAGGCATGACATATTTACATGCATGATCAGCAGGCTAAGCACAAGGCAGTGCAACACAGTAGATGCACTCCAGGACATTATATGCATGATGTACCCATATCACGGGCCAAGTTAGAGCAAGGACCTTGTGGGGTAAATAGGATTCATCATCTTTTTGCAAGTCTTCTGAAGAACTGCCTTTACATGTTACATCATATTGGGTATCATTGATGTCAAGTTTGTTGGCTGTTACATTGCTCTGTGAGGTTCTTGTGGATAAATCAGTGTGTGCAATTATATCTGACATGCATGGAAGACAACTAGTAGTTAGATTTATGTAATGAGTTCCTGTAGGAGACGAAATAAATAGTAGGACTGGGGTTAACTAGTAGCAACAGGTCTAAAAAACTAAAGGGAGAACACAGATGAAAGCTACAGAATATGTATCATTTGTACTCGAGATTAACTAGATGGCACACAAAAGTATTAAAGAACAAAATATGTAATACTAGAAGTGGTATAATACTATAATCACCAGCCTGTGGGATAGCATTGGCTGATGGATGATAACTATGGAACAAAGTTACCTGAAGAACAAGTCTCTTAGCTGAACTATGGAACAACGTTAACTCCTGAACAAGACCCGTAAGAGATCAACATGAATATACAGTGAAATGTGATAATCTATTTTCCATGCTTAGATGAATAACAAAGCCATAAATGTTGCACACAAGTAAGATGAGGGTACAACCTATCTGGCCGCCATCCATAGGAGTGAGCATCATGTGCTGACTTATCGATGGCCTTGCAGTTGTTGTGGCTGTCCATGTCAGGCACACGCATTCGATGCAGGGAACTATTGAATGGGGACTATAGCTCCCTTCTGGTGTATGTTTCCCTTGTTGGAGTAGCTGCGGTGAGTCGAAAGACGGTGTGGCTGAAGATGTAGAAAACACATAATGTTAAGAACGACACATATCTCTGATCTGAAGAAATACCCTAAGAGATCAATAGCAAGGTACGAGAGTGGTCACAAGTCTGTTGACTGAAGACTAAATTGGGGTCAAACGATTTTATTTTATTTTGGTACTGTCCGATCTACGCCGGATGGCTTGATGGTCGTCTTGTGCCTCCCGGCTGACACTGTTCGAAATCTTCCCCGAAGAGCCAGTGACCATCGGCAGAGTAGCCTGCCTCCGCCGTTCGTGGCCGCGAGAGCTCCGACCAAAACCCCGCTCCCTGCCCCACCGCACTGCCGTGGTTGCGACACCCCGACCAATCCACAAAGACTCGCCGTCATCCAGATCCGGCGGCAGCAGTACCTTCAACCCACGCAACTCTAAGATAGCCATCTAAGCGCTGCTTCCGCGGTGAACTTGCGCCCCCGCACCCTTACGTTAGACACCAGCCAACCGGCAGCCTAGAAGCTCCGCTGCCTTGAGGGGTGCTGCTTACCATTGGGAATCGATTGGCCCAGAATAAAAATCCAGACAACTGATGCCTAAATAAAGTGATTTGAGATGAGGGTACGACCTATCTTGCGGCCTGGTGAAGTAGGCAACTCCAGCTGCCGAGTTGGTGAGGCCGGCGCGGTTGCGGTGGCTACCGGCGGCAGGGAAGCAGAGATGTCGTGACGATCGACGGCTTCAGGGAAGCAGCGCCGGGGCCCTGGACGGATCTGAAGTTGGAGCCGCTCCGACGCCCTGCACAATGGCAGGGGTGAATCGGCTTCGGTACGGTTCACGCAGCTGTCGTCAAGGCAGCTCTGGCAGCACGGTGTAAGAGGCACACGACCGAGTGCATGACAGCAAACGGACAGCGTCTCCGGCATTGGGGAGGAGGGCGGCGGTGAATTTGGTATGGTGGGGGCGCCATGGAGGAGGGGCTGAGGTTTCGCGACTGGGGAGAAGGGAGCTTCTGGGGAGAAGGTGATTTGGCGCCCACGAGGTATGAATGGGGAATTGGGAGGGGGAACCATGTCTTACGGACGCATTTGTCTGAAATGTGGGGGGGGGGGAGTTACCATTGCTTCTCGGCTTGGGTCTGTGTGCTGAGGGGTCAGCGATAGTAGAGTAACTTTGCTTCTCCCAAATAGTGGGCGCGAGCGATTTCCGCCGAGGAGGGTGTGTTTTGAAATAGTGAGCGCGAGCGATTCCGGACAAGGAGGGCATGTTTTGAACTAGTGGGCGCGGGCTATTTCGGGCGAGGAGGGCGTGTTTTGAAATAGTCGGCGCGAGCGATTTCGGGCGAGAAGAGGGTGTTTTGCCTCCCATGATTTCTGAATTATTCGGCACATGCCATTTCGGCCAAGGAGAAGGCGCGCTTGGATGAAGTTACGAACCTACCCTCGATGTACAAGTGGCCAATTGATGCGTGTCCCACATAGGCCGGTAATTTAGCGTCTCCCATTTATTTGCTCGGGCGAATTCCACTAGCAGAGGGTGTTTAACAGTTCGTTCAAATTTTGGGAGAACGAGCATCCACGTCTACCTTACCAAGTCGATTCGAATCAAATTTTGAAATATTATCGTGCCACTTCTTTTTTAGATGGAGAGATGATGCTCGGGAGTAATGTGTTTTTACATGCTCGTCGCTAACGATTTACTATATGACAAATAGTTGACCCACTCAAAATGGGAATCAAACCCAAAATGAAATATCTCGATTCAATGAAGTAGCTCGTTCACCAGGTGAAAATAGTGAACTAAATCCAAAATTGAACACCTCAATCGAGTAGCATGTTGTACAGTATTATAGTACTCCATGAACATGTTGAAAGTCAAATTAATAAACTTGTTTGATACGCATATCTCCGTTCATGTGTGGATTCCAGACAACATGTTCTCCAATTTAAATATTTGAATGCAAGTTTATACCGAAACATGGTTTATAACAGTCTTTGATGCATAAAACGCGACCTCCCCCTCTCCTGGACTCCTGCTCTCTCTCTCACTCTTGCCGACAATCTTCAATTCTATCGCATGCATCCAACACACAAACCTTGTTGGTCCCTCTCCCTCCCTCTCTATCTCTCTCTCTTTGTGTGTATGTGGGGGGGTCTTTCTAGTTCGCATGCATATATACTCCATGTATAGGTCTCTCTTGCACACTATGTATGATTCTCTAATCCAAGCTAAATATCTTGGGTGCACTCATCGTACACGCACAAATTCCCCGGCTCGTTTCCCGTAACTCTCTCACGCACCACTCTGCCGTCTCAGAGCTCTTCCCTCTCTCTCTCAAACTCTCCATCTCCCTGGGTCACACATACACATGCATATCTCACTCGCACTCAATAGACCCATCTAAAACTTTATCTCTCTCCCTCGTTCTATGTCCATCTCACACGCACAGACACACAATCTCATGCCTAGCCAAGTATGATGGTCTCTCACTCAATTGTAGGCACACGCAGTCCCCCCTATATGTATATGACTAGCTAATTCTTAGTCTCCATCACAAAACATGTGCATGGTCTATCTCGATTTCTCTCGGGGCATCTTTCTATCGCACACGCACCTCATACCTGGATCTCCCACCCATATAGTCCCCTCACGATCTCGAGGGGATCTCTCTATCACAAACACACCCTCTCTCCCTCCCCATGCGTCCATCTTCTCCATGCGTCCCTCTTGACCTTTGTTCCTTGTTGGCTAGACCTCTATTGGACATGTGCTATAGGGGTGTCTCTCTCCATTTCAAACAATCACGCACTAGCTATCTTCGTGTATCTCCTCACCTCGATTTTCTATCTCGGAGATGCAGGCGTGATATGTTTGCATAAGAAACGAACACACACACTCCCTCTCTAATTTATCGTTTGTTGTCCCTTTCTCTTTCACACACATACTCTTTTTGCACACTCACTCATTCTCCTTCACACACACTTGATCTCTCTCGACTTAGGCACTCTCTTCGGTCCATAACATATAGATTTATTGAAAAGTCAAACATCACAAAGTTTGACCATGTATGTGGAAAAAAACATTTACATCTAGAACGGCAAACATATTGTCGGATCATGGGTTCCGCAGACCCTTGAGAGGTTCGAACTCTGGGGCGTGCATGAGGAACTCTCTCGCCCCAGCCTCCCTACCCAACGATTCCACGGCCTAGCTCAATGAACCCAAAGAACAAGAGACACAAGGGTTTATACTGGTTTGGGCCACCTTGTGGTGTAATACCCTACTCCAGTTTGTGGTGGATTGCCTCGAGGGGTTGAGGATGAACTAGTACAGTGGATGAATAGCCTCAGGAGGTGAGGTGTTCTTGTGCTCGACGAGCTGGTGGGTGTGTGGATGATCTAAATGATCCGTCCTTTGCTACAGTGGTGGCTAGGTCCTATTTATAGTGGCCTTGGTCCTCTTCCCAAATGTTTAGGCGGGAAGGGATCCCACAACAGCCAAGTTTGAAGGGGGACAACTAGTACAACCTATCCTGACAAAAGTATTCTTCGCCTGCCAAAGGCTCTGGTGGTGACGCTGCTGTGGGCTCCGCGATGACCTTTGTCCTGCCGTGGTGGCGGTCTTGGTCTTGTTGTACCGATATGGAAACCTTTTCCTGATGTCTTGTGACCCCGCGCCTACGCTTGCCTCCTTAGCACCAAAGAGGAAAATGGTACACTGCACCCACTGGCGCCCGCCTGGCCTTGGTCGTCATGGCTCACGTCACGCGAACCTCGCGAGGTGCCCCTTGCATAGATATCTTCGCTCCTTGGGAACCAGCCTAGTGAGAGTGCCCCCAGGGATGTCTTGTTGTCGTCCGCCTCGCGAGGCTTGGCCCCTCGCGAGGGTCTTGAGTTGTTGCTGCTGAAGCTGGGCCGTACCGGGCCGTTGATGGAGCCACACCACGGGCCGCAGGCAGGCAAGTCTGGGTACCCCCGGTCCCACAACGCCGACAGTAGACCCCGGGCCCAAGGCGCGCTCGGACTTGGCTTGAAGGCGAAGTAAGGGGCAAGTGCGGAGCGCCGCGGGCCCCAACCGCCTAAGGCCTTGGCTGGCGCGTGGCGATTGATGGGACATGGGCGATGTCGGTGTCAAAACCGGCTGATCTCGGGTAGGGGGTCCCGAATTGTGGTCTGAGGATCGAAGGCAACAGGAGGCAGGGGACACGATGTTTACCCAGGTTCGGGCCCTCTTAATGGTGGTAATACCCTACTTCCTTCTTGATTGACTTTGATGAGTAGAGGGGTTACAAGAGTTGATCTACCTCGAGATCGTAATGTCTAAACCCTAGATGTCTAGCCTGTATGATTGTGTTAGCCTCTACGGACTAAACCCTCCGGTTTATATAGACACGAAAGGGCCTAGGGTTGTACAAAGTCAGTTTACAGAGAAAGGAAACTATACATCCGAACGCCAAGCTTGTTATCCACGCAAAGGAGAGTCCCATCCGGACATGGGGGAAGGCCTTCTATCTTGTATCTTCACGGCCCGTCAGTCCGGCCCAGGTCACACTGCCCGGACGCCCGGGGAGCCCCTAATCCTGGACTCCCTCAGTAGCCCCTGAACCAGGCTTCAATGACGATGTGTCTGGCGCACAGTTTGTCTTCAGCATTGCAAGGTGGGTTCCTCCTCCGAATACTCAAAAATAGTTAAAGAACAGAACTATATCCGGATCTGTATAACAATTACAACCCTGAACCACAAGGGCAAAATACTTAAAACAAAATGAGTCACGTCCACTGACATCTCTTTCGGCGAGACGTTACATCTGGCTTTATTATTATTTTGAACCATTTTGTGGCCTCCCGTTTCACGTTTCGAGGTGTAGCCTCCATTGACACGTCTTGTCAAAGCAGAGATCGTGTCCCCTTATTGCGGGATTCCCATTAATATGGTTTTGGGTATTCCAACCGTGCCGTTTGCACGACCCTCTGGGGAATAGGCGAGTTTTAAGGCCCGCGGCGCTTGACATTCACTGCCCGTATAAGAGGATAAGGATCCATCTCTTCACCCCACACCTTCTTCTCTCCTCTACCTCCCCATCCTCGAGCTCCAGTGCTCAAGCTCCAATCTTTCCCACTGCCACCAATCCTTCCAGCAATGTCCATCTGATGCTCAAGGCAAGTGGATGGCCTCCTCCGTGACAGAGGAGAACGTCAAGGAACTCCAGGAGGCGAGGTACTTGACTGCGGAAATCACACACAGACTCCCCGCAAAAGGGCAAGCAATCCCCACACTTCCTCACTTCCTCCGCGGGTTAGGTTTTAGCCTTCACCCCTTCGTTCGAGGTCTCATCTTCTATTACGGGCTAGATTTTCACGATCTAGCCCCAAACTCCTTCCTTCACATCTCGGCGTTCATCGTCGTGTGTGAGGCATTTCTCTGCATCCCCCACACTTCAGCGTGTGGCTCAAGGTCTTCAATGTGAAGCCGAAGGTCGTCGAGGGGCAGCACGCGGACTGCGGCAGCGCCATGGTGAGCAAGCTCCCCAATGTTACCTGGCCCAAAGGGGCCTTCGTGGAGACCGTCAAGACATGGCAGCAAGAGTGGTTCTACATCACTGAACCACGCGACACCAAGTGGGCAGCCGCTCCTGCATTCAGATCTGGACCCCCGCTGCGGCTCGCGTCGTGGGCCAACAAGGGTCTGTACTGGGGATCGCCTGACGAGGTGCTGATGCTGCAAAAGCGCATCAAGAGTATCATAGAAAAGAACACCAGCCTCACTAACGTGATCCAGGTGATGCTCGTCCGTCGGACCCTTCCCTACCAACGACGGTCTCTCCGTATGTGGGAGTTTAATACGGAAGGGCCGCGAAACCTACAACATTTCTTCGGCACGACGCACAAAGAGATCTGGAAATTGCTTTTCAAGACACAGAAGTCGTGGCCGAAGACGTCCGAGGAGATTGGCCTCGAATGCAATCACCCGGCCACCCCGGTAAGTATTGAATTCCCGAACATAGCATAGTTCATCAAAAGGAAAAAGAGGGGTGCTGAGAATTCCCTCCTCCAAACAGGGTTGGACGAAAAAGGCAGAGCGGATCAGGTGTCCAGGCCTGCTCCCCGAGGTCCCGGCTAATCCTCTGTTAATGAAGATGCTGGTTTCGGCGCCATACCAGGCACCGGCGAAGGACATGAAGAAGAAGAAAGGTAAGGAGGCCGAAAGTGGCCTCCACCATAAAGGTACTTCGGACACCGCGTCCGGAGGGACCGAGGCCCCTCCTCCCACGAGGGGGACGAAGACGAGGACGAAGAGGAGGAGGAAGAAGATAACCCTCCTCCCAAGGGGAGGAAGAGGGCGGCCTCCATGGACCTGGAGGCGGAGGCGTCCAAGAGGGAAAAAATATCCCTGTCCAATGACTCGGATTCGGACGCTGAAGCCGTCCCCAAGCATCGCCCCAGGGTCAAGCCCCTAGCCGAGTTGTAAATATCTGAGGATGCTCTACACACATCCAGTCTTTTTCGAATCATGGGAATCATATTAAATCATGTGCTGCAGTCCGACCCGCGATCTTCCCCAACTATCTTCATCACCGGGGAATTCTCTGGCGTCGGAGATGATGGAGAGCGAATCGCCTTCGCGAACCTCCCCGGCACCTACTGCGGACGACGCCGAGGTATTTTCCCAAAGGACCTCTCCAGTCCGTGGAGAGGCACGGGAGACCGCCAAGATGGCGCCAGGGGGTAATGCCTCGGCTGCCGAAAACATGGGGCACGAAATCCCCATGGAGACTTACGGCAGGGACGCTGACCAATCTGGCTCCCAGCCGAATACTACTCCAGATACCCAAGTGGTCCCGGAGCCGAATGAGCGACCCCCTTCAAAGGAGGGGGAACACCAACTCCAGCGGCGACCTCTCCTAATCTGGAGGCGTCGAACACACTAATGGAGATGCTTCAACGCGCTTCCATCATGGAGGAGCACCGCACCCTAATGGGTGCGGTGGTTGAAAAGGTTCAGTCCGCCAAGAGTGGGCTGAACGAAGCCTTCACTAACCTGTTAACAGGTTTCGAGGTATGCGATGTAAGAACTTCTAGGCACCGTTCATATGAAAAAATATGCCTGTGTATAGATAGTAGCCCCTGAGACTCTGTTCCGCTTTTGAAAAAAGGCCGTACAGAGGATCGATAATATTCGCAGGAGATAATGTACTTTCCGATTTTGACAAATAGGCTTCACTGTTAGCGGCGACTGCCCAGGCCGCCGAAGTGTCCGAGCTCAAGCGGAAGCTAGGGCTAGCCAGTGAGGATCTTGTCCGCATCAACAAGAGGTTTGATGAAGCGCAAGGTATGTTTCAAATGACTCATTCATGCCTGTATTGATATTCGAATTCTGAGTCGAAGCTCAGGCGCTGCTATGTGCATGATTCCAGGCAGTGCCGCTGCTGTCGAGACCCTCAGGGGTGAACTTGCCCAGGCCAAGGAACATGCAAGGTTGAACAAAGTGGCCGATGATAAAGCGGTCGAGGACTTGAAGTAACAGGCCGTCCACCGCCAATACGAGGAGCAGGTGACCGAAGTGGAGCAAGCGCTCAAGGACGCCGCCAGCAAGTGCGAGTCCCTAGAGGAGAAGAATAAAGCCCAGGCGACCGACCTTGCCAAGGCCATTCAAGAGGTCAAGGGGCGCGGGCCGAACCCAAGCGGCACGCGAGGAGATCAAGCAGGCCGCACAGATAGCGTCTGGTAAGCCCTTTCTCTTACAGAGTAAATTTGGTCATCAGAAGTATGTCTTGCTCACTCAACTATGGAGTGTTCCAGATGCCTTTGCGGATCTTCCAAAGAGTGCCGCCGACGCTGCAAAGTTCTTCTATGCCAAGAGGGGCACACGACGGAGAAGCTATTCTGGTCATAGTTCGTGGCACAGGAGCGCCCAACGCTCTTAAATGACGAGATGGCGCAGTGGGCCGAGCTGCATAGGATGTCCGGATTGGCCATGAGGGACGTCATAGTCCGGCTGTGGCCGGCCGATCCTGTCCCCAGCAGCTATTTTGGCCTGGTGCAGCGGATCGTCAACGCGTTGCCCCAAATTGACATGTTCAAGCGGTCGTCATGTATAGAAGGTGCGCGGCTGGCCTTCGCCCATGTCAAGATGCACTGGGAAAAAATGAAGGCCGCCGTCGTGGCAGTTGAGGGTCCGCCCGGAGGCAAGGACCACCGTAAGCCGGGGCGCTATTTTGAAGACGTCCTAGAGGGTGCCCGTTTGAGTGAATGTATGCGGACTTCTCGAACGCGGTATTATAAATAGAGGCTTTTGTAATATATTTGTGACTGTTATCTTAAATTGTTTTTCCTCTTGTGCGGCCATTTTTATCCATGAGAGTTTGCCAGTCGTCGGCTTCAGTCCCCACATGGATACTACGGGGGTGTTCGGGGTAGCACATAACAACACTTGACGCAACGTCTTGGTCCGTAAAGGAGGTGTTAGTGCGGCGAACCAGCAAATCAGACTATGCGGCTTTATCACTCTCACTTAGCCATAGGAGTTTGACAATGGGACTTGAAAGTGCGTTATATCGACTAGAGGGGGGGGGTGAATAGGCGATTTTTATGAATTTTCACTGAGGAATTTGTGGGTGAGGAAATTCCCTAGCGAAGAACTACTTGCAGCAGAATAAGTACTCAAAAGTATGCATAGCAGAACACAAGCATAGTCATCATGATGAAATGAAAACAAGCACAGAGTACAGAAAGCATAAACACAAGATAACATAGGATGAAGACAAACAGACTGAAGAAATTGAACTGAGGAAATTGAGAAAGTCTTCAGTCAAAGTCTTCAAACACAGATATGAACAAGCATACAACACAGTAATGAGGAAATGAAAGAGTTGAGGAAACAGAACCAGTAAGCTTGGTGAAGACAATGATTTGGTAGACCAGTTCCAACTGCTGTCTCAGTTGTACGTCTGGTTGGAGTGGCTAGGTATTTAAACCTGAGGACACACAGTCCCGGACACATAGTCCTCACCATATTCTCCTTGAGCTAAGGTCACACGGACCTTGCCCAATCACTCGTGGTAAGTCTTCAGGTGACTTCCAAACCTTCACAAACTCGGTCACTCGGCGATCCACAATTTCCTCTTGGATGCTCTAGACCATGACGCCTAACCGTCTGGAAGAAGCACAGTCTTCAAAGGTAACAAGCGTCGGATCCACGCAGGATCAATCTCTTCAGTGATGCTCAATCACTTTGGGTTTGTAGGTGTTTAGGTTTGGGTTTTGGGTTTTCCTCACTTGATGATTTTCGCTCAAAGTTCTCGGAGGATGGGATGCTCTCAAATGACAAGTGTCAGTTTCTCTCGGAGCAGCCAACCAGCTAGTGGTTGTAGGGGCAGCTATTTATAGCCTAGGGAGCAGCCCGTCATGATAAGACATAAATGCCCTTCAATGATATGACCGCTAGGTGGGTAGATATTTTGGGACAGCTGGCGCATAGCACATCAACGGTCGGAAATTTGAGTATCAAATTCCTCAGGGCTATCATGTTCCTCACTGTGTAGGCAATCCGCACTCGCGAATTCCTAACTCCTCAGTCAGAAAAAATTCCTCAGAGACCAGAAGAACTTCGTCTCTGTCGCTGAAGAATATGACTGAACTGTATGAGATTTCCAATGGCTTCACTCGAAGGGATTGGTAGGTGTAGGATTTTGAGTTGAGCATCACATGGCAATTTTTCCTTAGTATTTCCTCGACCCCCTTTAACAGTACGGTGTTTCCTATGACTCATGAAAGAGATAGTGAAACTACGAAAACAAAAGTCTTCACGCTTCATGTTCCTCAAATGAGTACCAAGCCTTCAAGGTCACACCAATTTCTTCACTTTCAAAGTCTTCAGAAATCCAAAGTCTTCAGTCGAAGAACTTCATTTTTAGGGGTCGACTTTCTCTGTCAATATCAAACTCCTCATAGACTTATAGACCTGTGTACACTCATAAACACATTAGTCCCTTAACCTATAAGTCTTCAATACACCAAAATCACTAAGGGGCACTAGATGCACTTACAGGACTGTAAGATAGCCCCTGGTGCTTATGCGGCTATCTGAACTAGGATGCCTTATGCGTGTGATTGGGAAGAGCCAGTCCCTCGTGTAACACGGAAAAAATTGCTAGAGATTTAGTAAGTCACCGAATTGCTGACCAGCTCTCGCCGCATCATGACAGTCAGTTTTTGGATTTCTCTACTAAGGTGCTTGACTGGGCGAACCAGAAACACAATCACAGTAGTTCTCCGTTTACTATCTTAGCCGAACAAGCGGAACGTAAGGTAGCAGACATAGGAGCCGGGCAACCCAACTATTGACCAAAGACATGATTCAGAGCCGATGCATATACTGCAGTATTCGGGATGCCGAAGTCTACTCTGAGAGTGTTCGGACTTTCTATTTTCCAAAATATATGTATGCGGCTGCATAGAGCCCCTGGCGAATGAGATCATGCCAAGGTGTGTATGCCGTTCTGATATAAAAGAGGAAGACACAGTAAGAAATAAGCCAGTACCGAATAAGGTCGGGCGAAACCGTTTCCATTATAGTCCGATTGGTACGTCAAAGCGTATTTTTACAAAGGATGCGGTAAGCATCGAGGCTATTTTACATGCCAAGTATTCGAGAACAAGGGAAAGCTGTATATATGTCCTAAAAGAGGAAAAGGTGATCTTGAAGATCCTTTAGATATCCTGCCGCACGTCTGCGCTGCTTTTCGCCTTGGTGTATGATCCTTTGAGAGGATCAACGATCAAGTATGCGTAAGGGGCCTGGAAAAGGGCCCTTGGTACCATCGGAAAGCGATGTGGGTTGTAAAAAACCTGAAAAATGAAGATAACAAGAAGAAAAGGAAGAATATGATGGTCCGGACAGGGCCAAGCCGTATTATGGGTTTTATTTTTAGTATGCCTCCGTCCTTGCCCATGGTATCTTTAGTGCGTAGTTATGTACGCGCGGTACGTATGCCGCTATCAGGTTGGTGCTTTGGCGGAGGCCGAATTGCTAATCTAGCTCTGGACAAGCCAGACTGTCATGCTACAGGTTAGACCGGACTCGTTTGATAGTGTCTGGGGGCTTGACTGCCGATGTGATATTCGGCTTGATAAGGCCACCCTGTACTTTGGCTACAAGGGCCGCGGTATGCTCCTCAGTACAAAGGGAGCGTTCCATGTTTCCATTGACTGTTATGACGCCCCGTGGTCCGGGCATCTTGAGCTTCAAATAGTATAGTGCGGGACTGCATTGAAACGAGCGAAGGCAGTTCGTCCGAGCAGGGCATGGTAGCCACTGCGGAAGGGGACGATGTCGAAGATCAAGTCTTTGCTTTGGAAGTTGTCCGGCGAACCGAAGACTACTTCCAGCGCGATGGACCCTGTACAACAGGCCTCGACGCCTGGTATAACTCCTTTAAAGGTAGTTTTAGTGGGCTTGATTCTTGATGGATCGATGCCCATTTTGTGGAAAGTGTCCTGATAAAGCAGGTTAAGGCTGTTGTTGCCGTCCATAAGGACTCGCGTAAGATGGAATCTGTCGATGATCGGATCGAGGACCAATGTTGCCGATCCTCCATGACGGATACTGGTCGGATGGTCTCTGCGATCAAAGGTGATCGGACAGGCTGACCGTGGGTTAAATTTTGGGGCGACTCGCTCTATGGCATAGACGTCCCTTAATGCACGCTTGCGCTCCCGCTTGGGGATATGAGTGACATAGATCATGTTCATTGTTTTTACCTCAGGGGAAAATTTCTTTTGCCCCCCCTGTGTTTGTTGGGCGAGGTTCTTCATCGTCGTCCTTGCTGGGCGGCCCTTTCCCCTTATGTTCGGTGTTTAGCTTACCGGCCTGTTTAAAGACCCAACAATTTCTATTGGTATGGTTGGCAGGCTTGTCAGGGGTGCCGTGAATCTGGCAAGGCCGATCAAGTATTCTTTCCAAGCTAGATGGACTATCCTTGTTTCCTTTAAATGGCTTCTTCCGCTGACCGGGTTTAGAGCCACTGAATCCGGCGTTGACCGTCGTGTCTTCGGTTTCTTCATTGTTGCTTCGACGCTTGTGTCTATTACATCATGGCTTGCC
Organism: Triticum aestivum; assembly: GCF_018294505.1. Classification (NCBI taxonomy): domain Eukaryota; kingdom Viridiplantae; phylum Streptophyta; class Magnoliopsida; order Poales; family Poaceae; genus Triticum; species Triticum aestivum. Next base: position 418,523,315 of record NC_057799.1, on the reverse strand, counting down.
GTTGCCATCTCTGGCTTCGGAGGTGCTAGGGTCGCTGGTGCTATTGCTTCTATGGGCTAGTCAGCTATCTTCTCCCGCACGAAAGCGGGTCATAAGTGCGGTGAGAGCTGCCATAGACTTCAGTTTTCTTGGCCGAGGTGTCGGGCAAGCCACTCGTCACGGACGCTGTGTTTAAAGGCCGCGAGGGCTTCGGCGTCTGGACAATCGACAATTTGGTTCTTTTAAATTAAGAACCTGGTCCAGAGTTTCCGGGCTGACTCTCCAGGTTGCTGGACTATGTGACTGAGGTCATCGCATCTGGAGGCCGAACATAGGTACCTTGGAAGTTGTCTCTAAAGGCATCTTTCAAATCTTCCCAGCTACCAATAGAGTTTTCTGGGAGGCTGTTTAACCAGTGTCGTGCCAGTCCCTTGAGTTTTAGGGGGAGATACTTGATGGCATGGAGATCGTCACGGCGAGCCATGTGAATGTGGAGAAGGAAATCTTCGGTCCATACTGCGGGATCCATCGTACCATCTTATGATTCAATGTTCACGGTCTTAAACCCTTCTGGGAACTGGTGCTCCATTACCTCATCGGTGAAGCATAAGGGGTGTGCAGCGCCTCTGTATCGGGCGACGTCACGGCGCAGTTGGGATGAGGTCCGTATGCAGTTTTTAGCCCTAGTGGGGTTGTGCCTGTCGCGCCAGGCCTGATGGACGTCTTCTCGCGTGGGGGCACGCCCCCTTGATCCATAGATTGATCTAGCTTGGCCTGCTCTATTGTCCAGGTCCTGCCGTAAGTCCTAGGTGTATCCTAGGGCCGCTGTCTCTCGGCCTCTACGGCAAGGTGGTGCGGGTTGGTATTCGGCATAGGTGGCCGCTTTATCTCGTCCATGTGGTGGCCGGTTTGGCTCATCAGCACGGTCATGTCTTGACGGTATGGGCTCGACGGCCTCGTCGTCAAATTGTGGTAATAGCCGACGCTTCGGATAACTCATTGTTGGGCATTGAAGGCCGTACTCTTCGGCAGCTAGGACCTGGGTCCATCTGTCGTTGAGTGTATCCTGTTTTACTTGGAGTTGTTGCTACTTCATTTTTAGGCTTCTCGTAGTGGCCATTAGCTGGCGGTTAAAACGCTCTTGCTCGAGGGGTTCCTCAGGCACAATGAAGTCTTCGGCGCCGAGGCTCACATCATCCTCGGAAGGTGGTAGATAGTTGCTATCCTCTGAGTCCTCATTCCCGACTGGATTGTCAGGGTTAACTTGCCCATCCTCCCAATCATCCTGTTCGGATGTTGGCTCGACAGGGGCTTCGGGGTCTTCGGCGTTCTCCGGAGTGTTATTATCTCCAGTGCCGGTATTGTTGTCTTCTTCGCGACGTGATTTTGAGCGGCGCCGCTGACGTTGACGCTTTGGGGGCGCCTCGGCAGGCTTGATTTCAATCGGATCCTTCCTGCCATCGTCGTCATCCTCTTTGGGTGTGTCCACCATATACACGTCATATGTGGAGGTGGCCGTCCAACGCCCGGTGATCGGCGGGTTTTGGCCTTGTTGGTCTCCGGCATCGTCGTCCATGTCGTCGATGTCTTCAGAGGCGTAGTCCAGCATGTCAGTTAAATCTTCAACAGTGGCTATGAAGTGGGTGCTGGGTGGGACGTAAAATTCCCCGCTCTCAGCCCCTAGTCTGGGCTGGGCATAGTTCGGAAGTGATTCCTCTGTAATGGCGAGGGATCGCATTAAGTCTAGAGCCTCGTTTAAGAGCGAGGTTTGGACGGGGAAGCGAGAGTTCGTGGAGCTAGTCAGGGCAGAAGTCTTCTGGCCAAGCTCACGTGGCATGGACCTTGAAGTTCGGAGCTGGTATCCGGCGGTGAGTCCGGCTTTCCGATGATAGGGGGAATCTGGTTTAACTCTGGACCTACCGGTGACGCAGTCCCCTCCGGATCTCTGGTGGCGAGCTCCATAGCTGAGAAGGGTCCGGCGGGCTCTAAACTCCCATCTTCGGACCTGGTAGTATGCTCTGGATCTAAGGCCAGAGCGATGATCGAGGCCGTGAACCCTTCGAAGATCAAGTCTCCTCACATATCAGCGACATAATTGAGATTTCCAAAACTGATCTGATGACCAGGGGAGTAGCTGTTGATTTGTTTGAGGTGGCCAATCGAGTTGGCACACAGTGAGAAGCCACCGAACACGAAAATTTGACCGGGGAGGAAAGTCTCCCCTGAAATAACATCGCTGTGGATGATCGATCGAGCCATCGAACCTTCTGTCGATGGCACAGTGGAACTCTCAATGAAAGCACCAATGTCGGTGTGAAAACTGGCTGATCTCGGGTAGGGGGCCCCGAACTGTGTGTTTGAGGATCGAAGGTAACAGGAGGCAGGGGACACGATGCTTACCCAGGTTCGGGCCCTCTCAATGGAGGTAATACCCTACTTCCTGCTTGATTGACTTTGATGAGTATAGGGGTTACAAGAGTTGATCTACCTCGAGATCATAATGGATAAACCCTAGATGTCTAGCCTGTATGATTGTGTTAGCCTCTACGGACTAAACCCTCCAGTTTATATAGACACCGGAGGGGCCTAGGGTTGTACGAAGTCGGTTTACAGAGAAAGGAAACTATACATCCGAACGCGAAGCTTGCTATCCATGCAAAGGAGAGTCACATCCGGACACGGGGGAAGGCCTTCTATCTTGTATCTTCACGCCCCATCAGTCCGACCCAAGTCACACTTCCCGGACGCTTGGGGACCCCTAATCTAGGACTCCCTCAGGCGCCTCCGCTTCCCCACGCTGCCTCGGCAACTGTTCAACTTGACGAGACCCTGCTGCATGCAGAAAAAAACCATCATTGTGTGCGATCGTGGAGGCCGACGGTCTGCCTTCTCCAGGCTATAAATGAGGAGTGGGGAAGGGCCCCCTCGCTCATCTGTGTCTTCTCGTTGCCCACTCCTTCTTCTTCCCCCTCGCCTCGCCATCTTACCGCAGCCCCATGGCGCCAACGAAGAGGTTCTCGGTCGCCGAGAAAGTGAAGGCTCTCCAGGAGGGGCCCGACTCGCCACCGCCCAAGAGGGGGCAAGGCCGCCCCCATAAGCACGCTGCGACGCCTGCTGTGGCTCCTCGGGGGCGCGGACGTACTCCTTCGGGGATCGGCGTCATCCTTGGTGGCCGCAGCGGTGCCTCCTCCCATGGAGAGGGCCGCTCTAGGCGGAGCAGCCCTTGCACCGAGGGGAGGCGCGTCGTGGTCGCCCGGCCTCCTCGGCCGCGCTTCCATTCGGCGGAGGTAATCCCGGAGTTCGTCGTGTGGTCGGAGCGGCCAACCGGCACCTGGCTCCAGCTCCCGCGCTCCTTTGTCGGTGAGCTGCCGGCCGCGGGTCTCGACGGCTTCTGGCTGCAAGCGGACGGCTGCAGCAGCAAGGCCTCGTGGGCCGAGGTGGAGGTTTCGCCACGGGCAACGCGATCCTAGCCCGTGGCTGGCAGACGTTTGCCCGCCCGCGCGGCTGAGCAGGAGGTGCACCCTCCACTTCATGTATGACGGCATCGCGACCCTCTATGTAAGGGTATTTGGGGAAGACGGTCGCCGCGTAGGGTGCTGCCCCGAGGACAGTGGCGGCGACGATGATCCTGGCCTTGACAACGACCACGACGACACCCAGGGCGAGCTCGCCCTTGGCGACGGCTGTGGCTCGTCCAGCGGCGGCGACTCCTCCAGCGAGAGCTCCAGCAGCGGTGGCGACGACCAGCCGCCACGTCGCCGGGCTCGCTTTGAGGACGAGGCGGGTCATCCCGTCGCCGTGCTCTGGTGAAGCGCGAGGAAGGCTCCGGCTGAGTCCGGGAGGCGCTGGGAGCCGACCCTCGTGAGCTGCTGGGGCACTGGGCCTTGCTTCATGGGTAGAACTTCCGGAGGTGCTGGATGTTCCAGGCGTTCTGGATGGGGATCCCGTCCTGCATCTCCGGGCGCATGGCGCCAGGCCTGGAGACGCGGGCAATCCTAAACGGGCCCTCCCACATGGGTGAGAGCTTATGCAGCCCTTCCCTTGAGAGCACCCGCCTCAGGACGAGATCGCCCACCTCGAGCATCCTGGAGCGGACCCTGCGGGAGTGGTATCGTCGCAACGCCTGTTGGTACCTTGCCGCTTGGAGCGAGGCTTGGCGGCGGCGTTCCTCCCCCATCACGAGGTCCATCCCCGCATGGTGTCTTGACGTGCCTCGTCAAACGCCAAGACCCGCACGGAGCGATGCTTGACCTCGTGAGGGAGAACCGCTTCGGCTCCGTAGACGAGGAAGAACGGAGTTTTGCCCGTTGGCTTGGTGGCGGTGGTGCAGATGGACCACAGCACAGACTGGAGCTCGTCGTGCTAGCCCCTACCGCAGGCCTCGAGCTTCTTCTTGAAGGTCCTTGTCTTGAGGCCTCTCAAGACTTCTGCGTTGGTGCACTCAGCTTGGCCGTTGCTTCTGGGGTGTGCCACTGAGGCATAGCATATCTGCGTTCCAAGATTAGCACAATATGTTTTGAAGAGATTGCTAGTGAACTGCGAGGAGTTGTCGGTGATGATGCGATTAGGGACTCCGAACCGGCTCACGAGGCCCTTGATGAACTTGACTGTGGAGCCGGTTGTGATGGTGCGGACGACTTCCACCTCCGCCCACTTGGTGAACTTGTCGATGGCGACGTAGAGGTAGCAGTAGCCCCCGGGCGCTCAAAGGAATGGACCCAAGATATCCAACTCCCAGACCGCAAATGGCCACCAGAGTGGGATAGACTGGAGGCCCTGAGCAGGCTGGTGAATTTGCTTGGCATGAAACTGGCAGGCTTCACAGGATCTCACCAGCTCGGTTGCGTCGTTGAGTGCCGTGGGCCAGTAGAATCCCCTGCGGAATGCCTTGCCTGCAAAGGTGCGTGATGACGAGTGATGTCTGCAGTCTCTGCCGTGTATGTCAGCTAACAGTTCACACCCCTGCTCCTTGGAGATGCATCGCAAGGAAACATCATTCGGTCATTTTCGGTATAGCTCACCATCCTGGATGCAGTAGGCTGTAGCTTGCCGATCCACGCGCTCCGCGTCCTCCTCCTTCTCCGGCAGGGTCCCTTGCAGCAGGTACACCTTGAATTCTTCGGTCCAGCACCTCTCCTAGGGCTCGAGTGCAAGGAGCAGGCGCGCTCCTGAGGTAGGGCCGCAGGCGGGGGCTCCTAAGGTTGGTCGTGGGGGCAGCTCCTCCTGAGGCGGCACTGGCCCCGCAGCTGGAGGGGCCGCTGAGGGCTTGAAGAGCCGCTCCTCGAAGACGCCGGGCTCCTGGGGCTGACGCCTGGACGCCCTCTTGGCGATATCGTCGGCTTCCTTGTTTGTGCCGCGGGGCACATGCTGCAGTTCCAGGCCCAAGAATTGCTTCTCCATTTTGCATACCTCCACGAGGTATGCCTCCATGTGCTCATCCTTCGGCTCGTACACCTTGTTGAAAAAGTTGACGAGGAGCTGCGAGCCGCCCTTGATGGTGAGGCGCTTCACTCCCAAGGCCGCCGCAACCTTGAGGCCGGCGATCAAACCTTCATACTCCGCGCTGTTGTTGGAGACCTTCTCGCCCCGCTGGAAGCAGAGCTGCATGGCATAGTAGAGCTTGTCCTGGGTGGGCGAGATGAGCACGGCTCCAGCCCCGGCGCCCTGGCAGGCGAAGGCTCCGTCAAAATACATGACCCAACCGTCCGGTGCTTCACTCCCCGGCGAGAGAGACCGGTCCTCGCCCGCTCCGGGCCCTGGAGCATCAGTCCATTCCGCCACAAGGTCGGCGAGCGCGGCTCCCTTGATGACCCTGGTGGTGCTGAACTCCACCTGGAATGCCTGCAGCTCGATGTTCCACTCAGCGACCCTCCCCGCAACGTTGGGGCTCCGGAGTACCCTCTCTAGTGGGTAAGCCGAGACGACCTTGATGGGGTGGCCTTGGAAGTAGTGGCGCAACTTGCGCGAGGCCACGAGGAGCGCGAGCGGAAGCTTCTGCGGCATGGGGTAGCATGCCCGCGCGTCTCGTAATACCGTGCTGACGAAGTACACCGGGTGTTCGACGAGGGTGGAAGTGTTGGTGGAGTTCGAGATCTCCTGAGGCTAGGGCGCTTCCTGAGGCTGGGGGACCTCAGGAGCTCAGTCGCTGGGCGAGGCAACCGCAGCCTCAGCAGCGCCGTCTTGTGGAGCCTGGTCATCTGCTGGCACTGCTGCGACTTCAGGGGCGCCGTCTTGGTGCTGCATCATCCCGACCAGATGTGCGGCGTCATGTGGCAGGCTCTTGGCCTGGTGCTCCTCCCGGATGGCCACCAGCGCTGCGCTAGCAAAATGAGGGGCGGCGGCCAGGTAAAGCACCATGGGCTCCAGAGGACGCGGCGCCATCATCACCGATGGGCTGGTTAGGTATCTCTTGAGGTCTTGAAATGCCATGTCAGCCTCCGGAGTCCATTCGAATGGGCCCTTCTTCATCAACTTGAAGAACAGGAGGGCGCGCTCCCCCAGCTTGGAGATGAAATGCCCCAGCGAGGTCACGCAGCCCGTGAGCTTTTGCATTTCCTTGAGAGTCTGGGGCGGGCTCATGTCTTCTATTGCTTTGACCTTCTCCAGGTTTTCCTCGATCCCCCTGTGCGACACGAGGAAACCCAGGAGCTTGCCGGAGGGGACGCCGAACATGCATTTCTCCGGGTTGAGCCGCAGGTCCACCTTGTGCGGACTGGCAAAAGTCTCCTCCAGATCCTGGATGAGGGTCCTTGCCTCCTGAGATTTCACCACAATGTCGTCGACGTAGGCCTCAGCATTCCTCCCGAGCTGCTGGCCTAGAGCGATGTGCATTAGTTGCTCGAAAGTCGCCCCAGCATTGCGCAGCCCGAACGGCATGCAGGTGTAGAAGTACACCCTGCACGGGGTCAAGAAGGCCGTCTTCTCGATGTCCTGCACCGCCATCTAGATCTGGTGGTAGCCCGAGAAGGCATCTAGGAAGCATAGCAGGTCGCACTCGGTGGTGGAATCGATGATCTGGTCGATGCGCGGGAGCGGGAACGGGTCTTGAGGGCAGGCCTTCTTGAGGTTGGTGAAGTCGACGCACATGCGTTCCTTCCCGTCTTTCTTGGGCACGACGACCGGGTTCGCCAACCACTCCGGGTACCGCACCTCGCGGATGACACCTGCTTCTTGCAGCTTGCGGGCTCCTGGACAAGGAAGAACTGCTTCTCCGTGGACTGCCGTCGCGCCTTCTGCTTCACTGGGCGCATGTTAGGGCACACCTTCAGGTGATGCTCGATTATCCCCCTCGGGACCCCAACCAGCTGCTTGGTCTCCCAGGCGAACGCCTCCTTATTGGCACGTAGGAAATTCACCAAGGCTTCCTCCTGGTCCCGTGAGAGGCCGGCGCCTATGGTGAAGGTGGATCCCGAGGCTCCGTCCTCGTCGACCGGTACCTGCTTCGTCTTGGCCCGATCTTGAGAGAACAGTTGTTTCTTCTTCGCCGGTGCAGCCCCCTGGGCCCCAGGGGCTGCTTCGTCAGCCGTGCTCACTGCCGCTTCGGCCCTAAAGGCGAGCTTAAGGGCCGTTAGGGCCTGCTTGGTGTCCCCAGTAATGGTGAGGACACCGCTGCTCCCCTGCATCTTCATGGGGTTGTAGGCAGGGTGAGTTTCCGCAATGAACTGAGCCAGGGCTGGGTACCCGAGGATGGCATTGTACAAGAGGCTAATGCGAGCGATGTCGAAGTCAATAAGCTTGGTGCGGTAGTTGTCGCCGGTACCGAAGGTGACTGGGAGGCGGATCTGCCCTAGGGGGCTGGTGGAACCGCTGCCGACTCCGGAGAAGGGCTTGGTGGGACGGAGCCGGCCGTGCGGCACGTGGAGCAAGCCGAAAGCTTCCATGGAGAGCATGTTGAGGCTAGCCCCACTGTCGATGAGGGTCTTGGTTACCGCCACGTTGCAGATGGTGGGTGTGCAGAGCATCGGGAGCGCGCCTGAGCCAACGGTGGTCGCCGGATGGTCCCCGGAGTCGAAGGTGAGGTCGGCCTTGGGCGTCGCCCATCCCGGAGGACCTCCTTGCTGCACAGAGGCGGCGCCCATTTGGCGGAAGAATTTCTTGACGTGGCGATCCGAGGGCGGCGCCTGCGAACCGCCGAGGAGGGCTGCAATGGCGAGGGGTGCTTGTGCTGCGAAGCGTGCGACGAAGAGACCTCACAGCTCTTCCCAGGAGGCCACAGAAGATCCTGGCAAGTTGAGCAACCAGGCCCGCGGCACGCCGGCGAGGGCCAAGGGAAATTAGTTGGCCATGACCTTGTCATCGCCTCCAGCTTCCCAAACGGCCTCTTCGGACACCAGTAGGAAGGCTGCTGGATCCGCCGCTCCATCCTAGCGAGGCGGCATCTCCGGCTTGAACTTGTTCAGCCACTGCCCCTGTCGTAAGGCGGGGGTGAAGGCCCGGAGGGCCACGGCGCCTCCACGCACGCTTGTCGATCTAGCCGCTGGGGCGGCGCCCGCCATGAGAGCCGAACGGAGAGACGAAGCGGACGAAGGGGCAGAGCGGACGGAGAGGCAAAGCTTTGGCACACCCCTACCTCGCGTGCAAAATGCCGGATCATGGGTTCCGGAGACCCTTGAGAGGTTCGAACACTGGAGTGCGCACGAAGAACTCTCTCTCCCCAGCCTGCCTACCCAACGATTCCACGGCCTAGCTCGATGAACCCAAAGAACTAGAGACACAGGGGTTTATACTGGTTCGGGCCACTTTGCGGTGTAATACCCTACTCCAGTTTGTGGTGGATTGCCTCGAGGGGCTGAGGATGAACTAGTATAGTGGATGAACAACCTCAGGAGGTGAGGTGTTCTTGGGCTCGACGAGTTGGTGGGTGTGTGGATGATCTGAATGATCCGTCCTTTTTCTACGGTGGTGGCTAAGTCCTATTTATAGTAGCCTTGGTCTTCTTCCCAAATGTTTAGGCGGGAAGCGATCCCACAATGGCCAAGTTTGAAGGGGGACAACTAGTACAAGCTATCCTAAAAAAAGTAGTCTTTGCCTGCCAAAGGCTCTGGTGGTGACGCTGCTGTGGGCTCTGCGATGACCTCCGTCTTGCCGTCTTGGCAGTCTTGGACTTGTTGCACCGATATGGAAACCTTTGCCTGATGTCTTGGGACCCCACGCCTGCGCTTGCCTCCTTAGCACCAAAGAGGAAACTGGTACACTGCGCCTGCTGGCGCCCGCCTGGCCTTGGTCGTCATGGCTCATGTCACGCGAACCTCGAGAGGTGCCCCTTGCATAGATATCTCCGCTCCTCGGGAGCCAGCCTAGTAGACTGCCCCCAGGGAGGTCTTGGTGTTGTCCGCCTCGCGAGGCTTGGCCCCTCGCGAGGGTCTTGAGTTGTTGCTGCTGAAGCTGGGCCATACCGGGCCGTTGATGGAGCCACGCCACGGGCCGCAGGCAGGCAAGTCTGGGCACCCCTGGTCCCAGAACGTCGACACATATATCATTAGATTTATAATGAGATGTAGTTTCGTATGATGTATCTTTCGTATTGTAGATATAAATAATATTTGCGTAAACCTGGTCAAAGTTTCCAAAGTTCGACTTCTAAAAAATTTATATGCACTGCATTATCAAGCGGATGGAATATCTCTTTCCCCCTCTCAGCTATCTGACGCACCACTCTGCCTTATCGGGGCTCCTCTATCTCTCTCAAACTTTATATCTCCCTGGTTCACACATACACATGTCTCGCTCGCGCTACATAGACCCATCTAACACTCTCCTCCCTTGTTCTCTCTCTACAGATGTTTGAACCGGATTTGAGAGCTTCAAAGCTTTGCCGGAGAGAGATGTCTCTTGAACCAGATTTTAAGCCGGAATCTTTATTTTGAACCGACAATCTTCTGACGGCCTTTAAATTTTCATCAATATGGCGGCCTTTAAACTTTCATCAATATGGCGGTGTCCTCCGGAACCGGGTTATCATTCCTCCAATGACCCGGAATTCCCGAGTCATGCCATTGTAGCCCCCGAGTCTTAAGACGACTCAAGGAGTTGGCTTAAGATTCTCCGTAGTTGACCGTGATATAGACCGGTTTGAGTCCTGCATGGGAGAACTTGCAAGCCAAAGTAATTGCTCTTTTAAAGAAAATAATATGCAATATAAAATATACTGGATGGATTTCACCTGATATGCCAGGCTAGTGATTATCCACCGCGGAGTTGTAAGCCAGTGTGGATGGGAGTTAATCACAGGCGCGCGGACGGACGAGTCAATCGCAAGCACGGTCCGAGCGAGTTGATGTAGTTTGGACCACAGGTTGTGCACGTTCGTTCGACATCAGCGTTCGAGCGGACGCGGCCGCGGTGTATCGTCGTAGACCAGACCGTAGGAGCACCGACACGTGCGTCCACCGGGTACACCGGCGAAGTGCGGACAGTGAAGCGGCCTCGCGCTTATAAATTAACCTGCGCATAAACATGTACAAATTAAAAGTAAAAAATTCTTGATAGAATTAATCCGCATGAACAATTTTAGCAGGAAAAATATCACCTGAGGATAAACTCCATTCATAAGCCAATGCGGCTGACGGCAGTTGAATCTTTGGCTGATTTTATGCAGAGGACTATTCCTGCTAGTACTAGTTTTTCCTTCACCGCATCATCACTTTTTCCGTTTCCCTCTTTAGGTGCATGTGCTCCAGATTAATCAACCTTGGGGTTTCACGTGGAGTAGCCTTCAGCTAGTATTATTATGGAGTGCTAGTGAACCGCTCCAGATCTGAGTTCGTATCAGGTTTTGAGCAACTGATCTCCATGTGGGTAGCAATGGCCATTTGGCTCGCAGCAGTGTGAGAGATTCGGAGCCCCAATTTCCGGTTCTCGGATGATCGCCATGTGACCCATCTCCAATTCCATATGGCCCCTGTCCTCAGCAGCATTCGGTATAAAGGTAGCATCGGAGTTAATTTTAACTGAACTTTGACCCGGGCGCACCTAGTGCATGGCTGGCTGAATTATCCTTGTCCATGAGCTCTCCATAGCCGAAAATGACTCGCTCGCATTGCTTCAGTCTCAGGACTTGCTCTGTTCGGAAGCTCCTCGGCATGAAGTTTAGGATTTAATTACCATAGCTGGTGTAGCAGCAACTGACTTTAGTTGCTGAATGTTTCCGTCATGGAAAAGAATCGGCTGCGGGCTCGCGGGGCAAGTTAAGGCCAGGCGGTGGGGCGACTCAAAGGAGGGCGGCTCGCGGCAGACCGGCTCGCGGGCGATGGTGGCAACTCGGGGTGCACCTGCGAGCGGAGAGCAGAGGCGGAGGCCGGCTCAAGAAAGCGCCAGCGATGCGAGTATCTGCAGCGTGGCGACGGAAACAAGTCGGCGACGGCAACTAAGGGAAGGCGAGGCCCAACGGCGACTCTGCAAGGTGGCGACTCGTAGGTGGCGGCTGTGAACCCGACGCGACCCGCGAGGCGAGCAATAGCAGCAGTGAGCCGGCGATGTGACGATTGGACGGAGGAGCTTGGCGACTCCCCGGATAGGACGCACCGGCGGGGTGGCTCTAGGCCTGCTCCAGCAGGGGCCGCGGCGGCTCTTGGCCACTAGGCGAGGCTGCAGCGGCTCGGCAAATTTGGAGGTGACCCGCTTCGCAGCTGAAGATGCAGCAGAAGCGAAGGCGCGCCGAATTGGGGCGGCTCACGGGCAGCGCGAGGCCGAGCTGGAGACTCGGAGAGCCGGCGGGGATGAGAGCAGCCCAGCGATGTGGCTCGGCGGTGACTTGGAGAGAGGCCGCAAGGGCGGCTCATGGCCGGCTCAATGCTAATGGCGAGTTGGAGCCGTGGCCGTGAGGAGTGATAGCAGGAGGCCGGAGGTGCTCCGGCAAGGGCGGGTCGTGGTCGCTCGTAGATGGTGGCGGCTCCGGTTGAAGGCGGGTCATGTTCTGAACCAGCGGGCGCAGTTGGCGGAGTGAGGCGGTGCTTGGCGGCTCGTCTCACAGCGGTAACTGCAGCAAAGGGCTGGCTCGAGGCTCGGCAGGGGTGACTCGGAGATCGCAGCAGGAACGACGGCTCGAGGCCAGGGCAAACCAGCCTGGCGCGGGCAGAACAGTGAGGCGAGGCCTACTCAGGCCCGGAACGGTGGCGGCTCAAGGCGGCGGAAAAGGGTTGCCGGGGCACTGGCGGGTCGACGACGGAAAGCGGCCACCCGGACTCTGACCAGTGAGCTGTTCGAAGGCAGCTCAGATGGCGGGTCAACACGGCAACTCGAGGCGGCCTGCCGCGACGGAATTGAGTCGGAGACGGGCGGGCTGTGTTGAGATGAGTCCGAGGCTGAGACGGAATCCGGCGGGTTAAAGCACACTCCGGCCGCGAGGCGATAAGCCGGCGAGGTGGGCTATTGCCATGGAAGCGGCGGCTCAACAAGCAGCCTGCTGTGGAGGCAGCAGCGTTCGGGCGGCACCGCAACACAGGATCAGCAAGCATGGCCGCTTGGCAACGGCCGATGAATTGGAGGTACGAACCGGCGGCGGTGGAGGCACAGTGAGTCTGAACCTATGGGCCGTCCGTGTCCGGGTCGTGGCCCTTTTCTTTTCTTACGCAGTTGAACATGCTAGCTTAAATCGGTTTCCTCTGCTCTGTATATCCACTTTTTGCTAGTGATAATATGCCTTGGCGGATGCATCAGTTGATGGTAAAAAACAAAGGTTGGACCAATACTCTGTACTGGTACAAATACTTGCGCCTTCCCACGTCATAGTAGATAACGGAGTAATAGTTGATGACTTGATTTTAGTCTTCATGAAAGGAATCAATCACCGGTCAAATAGGGAGTTGTGGCGGAAGAAAACAAACAGCCGCCTTGGGACTTGAATCTGCACATTGCAGCAGCAACTCTCGGCTTCATCTCCGACTTGCAATTATGTCTCTTTTTTGGTCTGATCTCAATTCTTCTGGTCTTGGCTTTTGTTCCTGGCGCCTTGCACCAAAATCGATCTAGCTCAGATTCTTAATGGCAATGCATGTCGGTCTCGGCAACGCGCTGTAGTAGTAATGGAAATTATCTCCTCTCGGATCCGATCGACTTGCAAAGGAGGCGGCTCATGGCGCAGCCCTAATTTTTTTAATTAACCTTTAAACCTCTCCGATCATAAATCTGGTCCGACGAACTTGAAGCTGATGCAAATCCGTTCAAAACTGGCTCTTCTTCATCCGGAAAATCGTGAACTCTAGATCCCTAGGAGAGATCCCTCCAAGAACTCAACACCACCGTGCGCAGGCCCCACGGTGGGCGCCAACTGTCGTGGAATTGTCACGGCAGATGTCCTAGTGTGAGGACTTAGTCGCGAGGCCAACGCATCTATGCGGTAGCTTGAGAGGGGTTGGGCGGAATCGAGAGACGCAACACAAGACAAGGATTTAGACAACTTCGGGCCCCGAGAAACATCATCCGGTAATAACCCTACATGATGTTTGAGGCTAGGTCTCATTATGATCACGGGAGAGTTGCCGGGAACCGGCTCTCGGTGTCTAGCCCTAGAGATTGTTTCTTGTTCCTTTTGGGGTGCCCCGCCCCTCCTTATATAAGCTGAAGGGGCGGGTTACATGTAGAGTCCAACTCGGACTTAAGATTTAACCTTATTTTGACGTCTCACCATGGGCTTCTTAACGTCTTGGGCTTCTTACAATCTAGCTTACGATCTGACTTACCATCTGGCTTACCATCTGGCTTACGATCTGGCTTACCACCTGGCTTACCATCTGGCTTAACATGTGCCGGGTTACATGACTGTGTCTGCCGGGTTACATGAGTGTGTCTGCCGGGTTACATGACTGTGTCTGCCGGGTTACATGACTATGTCTGCCGGGTTACAATGCTCAACTGTTCCCGCGAGCTTAACCTACTTAACTATTCCTACCGGCTTATAGTCTGCCGGGTCATCAATGAAACACCCAATCCCAGCCGGGTTATATCTCCAGCCGGGTCATACTGCGGGGTATATCCCCGACACTCCCCCCATCATAGGTGCATGCACTACCCCCTAAGTATGACTATCTCTCACTAGCCATCAGGAACACACATATTGTCTCCTTCCATCCATACGTCTATCTCGATATCTCTCGGGGTATTATCTTCTATCACGCACACACCTTGTCACTCGATCTCCCACCCATGCAGTCCCATCAAGATCTCCAGGGGATCTCTCTATGACAAGCATACACTCTCTCCTCCCCATGTCTGCATTTTCTCCATACGTCTCTCTCGACCTTTCTCCCTTGTTTGTCAGACCCCTCTTGGCCATGTGCTAGGGGTCTTTCTCTCTCGGTTGCAAACAACCACACACTATCTCCTCACCTTGCTTCCGCTATCGAAGATGCATGTGTGATATGTTTTCATAAGACACACACACTTTTTCTCTACTTTTATCGTGTGTTGTCCATGTCTCTTTCACACATGCACACACACTTTATTCAGTTACTCTTTCTATTTCACACACACACACACACTCTCTCTCTCTAGTTAGGTACTCTCTCATGTCCATAAGCATATGGATGTTTTGAAAAGTCAAACCTCAGAAAAGTTTGACCAGGCATATGTGGAGAAAAACATTTACATCTGGAACGATCATTAGATTCATCACAACATGTACTTACTTCATACTATCATTTATCTTTGGTATTGTAGATATAAGTAATTTCTTTATAAACTTGGTCAAAGTTTCAAAAGTTTGACTTTAAAAAAATGTAGGCACTACATTATCGAATGGAGGGTGTAGCTCTTTCTCTCTCTACTATCTCTCACGGGCCTCCCCTCTCACTCGAACTCTCTATACTGAGGGATTATACGGTCAATGTATCAGCGTATAGCTCTTTATATTGTTTAGTTGATCGGTCAACCAGTCCACATGCTGCCTTGTTAGCTCGTGTTCTCTATCTTCATGTGCTGGCCCATGTGTGGCAGTGGGTGAAAATAAGTAAACTAGAGGCCCATCTGACACGCGGTGAAGTAAACATAGTGGAAGGCAACAAATGCCCAAGATCTTCACATGCTCCTAGGTAAATGAGAGGAAAGAGAGAGAGACTGAAAAAATATCACTAGGCACCCAACCCTATCATATGAGCGAATGATATTGGTACCTCTTGATGACACGACAATCTTATACAGCCAGCTGCTCTAATATGTTCTCTTCTTTTGCAGATAAAAAAAGATCCGAAAGTGAAAAATGTGCTGCACTATAACAATCTCATCGAATGCCTTGATCTCCATTTTACAGAAATTGATTTGATCAACTACCGAGGTAGCACATCTAAGATTAAATTGGCCAGGTTCTTTGTTCTGGAGGCAAGTGTGCTCAAGGTAATGAGGTTTGGCATTCTTTGGCGCAACAATGAATGGCGTGCTGATCACCGCAAGCGTCTAAGCCTAAATGACAAAGTCTCCGCAGAAGCTGAATTTGTTTTTGAAACATCAAGTGGCTAGAGACTCAAAAATTTATTTGCCCATTAGTGACTTGTCAGGGCGGTGGATTTTAGTTTGTACGATAATGCTGCATCCACCTGATGTAACGAAAGTTCTTACGTAAACTTCCTAGTAATTCCCTCTTCGTAGGTGCAGCATTACTCCTAACATTTGTAATATCAGTTTGAAACTTGTAATATTGCCGTGTCCTATTCCAGCGTTTTGAAAATCCCGCGAATCAAAGAGGCCCTGAGTTGGTGATGATGTTGTGCCTGCCATCTTTCATCAATAGCCGTCGGATCTAGATCTGACGCATACAAACCAAACTTCTGCAGTTTTGAAAAAAGATGCCCGCACTTGTTCCCTATTTACAAACAACTCCTTGTCTGTCACAATCAGCCTTATCTCCTCCCCACCACATCTAGAAGGCCATGGAAAAATCTGGCGCGATGGCCACTGCCGGCGCTGTCCACCCCCAATCTTGGTGTTCCGTGCAATGCACGGGCATCTACGCACGGGAAATTATGTCGAACACGGCTAGTTGTAAGCAGGCTAGCTCAACAACCATGATGATAGTGACTGCAGACTGTGAGGCTGACTTTGGTATGCAGAACACGGCACCTACAGTCAGGTGTCATCTCCGGCGCAGGGTCTTGTCACTTCACTGTGAGGAGCAACACATAGTAATTTGACCAACGAGTAGTATAGGACTACTACATTGGTAGTACTACTACTAGTACTAGCACCACCGCCTAGATTTATTAGTACTACCATGTCCGTCTGGATTTATTATTTGACTCGCAATATCTAGTAATGCATGTCACAAAAAATATACTACCCCCTCTGTAAATAAATACATGGTGTATTGTTTTATTCGTTTTGAACGTAGTTCCCGATGATATTATACACTCTCCCTTTTAGTAGATGGCTCAAATCTGAAGTCTCATCAATCAGACTACTATTGTACTCACCGAGCGCTCAGCTGGATAAGCTACCAACAAAAAATTGCAATCAAAGACTACTATTGTACTCCCTCCGTATTGGTGCATTAGTCAAGTTACGAAAACCAAATAGTAATCCCAAAACTTTTAAGCGCGGTGCATTAACTACCCACCTCGTTCCCTGTTTTTTTGCCATGAAAAAAGAAATCACCTAATAGGCGACGTGGGTTGCGTATGCATTCAATGACTTGAGACGACTTAGCACAACATTTTTTGTTACACGCATTAACATTTTATTAGTTAAATCAAAGGTCAAAATTTGGTGCAAAATGCAAAGAGGACCAATAAACCAGTAAACATCAAAGTTCCCTGTTTTTTGCCATGAAAAAAGAAATCACCTAATAGGCGACGTGGGGTGAGTATGCATTCAATGACTTGAGACGACTTAGCACAACATTTTTTGTTACACGCATTAACATTTTATTAGTTAAATCAAAGGTCAAAATTTGGTGCAAAAGGCAAAGGGGACCAATAAACCAGTAAACATCAAAGTTCTCTCGTTTGGCCCCAACTAGAGGTCTGATGAGATGACTATGCTGCACCGGGACGGAGGGGGATGCATCTTCATTGACTTACTGCACCTTCCTTTGGGTGTATGATAGGTGGGCCCAACAGGTGGCTGGCCCACCTGTCATATAGCCAAAGGCAGGTGCAGTTAAGGCACTGGAGCTCAGTCCCACAAAGGGAGGGCCGAGGAGTAGATGGCCAACACACACGTGAATGCAACGCAGTCTGCAATTCTCATATAAAGGCTCCCCGCCGGTCCAATCTACGAAATCCTACGCACCTACGCACCCTAACCAAGGGCAAGAGTGATCACTCCAATCACAAGATCAGTTGACTAGAAGCTAGACCCATGGAGGCAATGAGCGCGAGCATCAACCGGCTATGCCAGATGGTCCACAAGGCCGGCCTGCGGCCCAGCACCGACGAACATCTCCCGGTCGTGCATGAGGCCACCAGGGCGAGAGGCCGCTTGGACGACAACTTCATCTCCTTGTTTGAAGAGGTCCTCGTCGGATTCCTCGACAAGTTCACCGTCATCAAGAAGCTCGCAGACGACCATGACGTACGCCTCCAGCCCACGCGCCTAGGCTCTGCGATGCCCGCCACCCTCAACGGCCTCTATGGTGACAACCTCTTCGACGCACTGGTGGCCCTGCGACTGCCCGCCGTCGCGCCGGAGAATGTCCACCTCAAGGTCGCGCTCGCCGCGCAGCGCCTGGCGCAGCAAGACAGCATCGACATAATCACCCACATCTACGTGCAAATTGTCCACAAGGGCTACTATGTGGAAGAGGAAGATGATAGGTCACTTGCCTTCTTGGACCGTAGGGCAACATTGGACGGCATTGTTTAGAAGCACGTTGAGCTCGCCGCCAACGCCGCTGCTCCTCACACGTCGGTTGGTGACCCGGCGCACTAGGGCGTGAAGATGTCGTTGATGGATCGGTATGTATCTTTATCTTTCTGTCAAATCCATGTAGTAGTATATCGTACTACTAGTAAATCTTACCTGTCGCATCAACTTCATAATTTTCGTACGTACTCCATGCATGAACCACGCCAGAACAAAACTTCTCATTACTCTATGGAAAATCGTTATTTCTATCTATCGGTCACGCCGTGGAGCAGAACCAAATTTTACAAGTTACAAGTTCAAAAGGAAAGGCCTGTCGTGTTCGCGCCGCACCCCCACACTGTTGGTCCGGCATGCCGCTCAAGGGGGAATGCGTGCTGTGTTGCATTTTCACTTACAAGTGGGACCGCAGTTGAGCAAACCGACTATCGGCAAACCCCCACCCCGCCCACTGCGCGATGGCTGAGAAAACATGAGGGAAAAGAGATGGCTATAGCATGGACTCCAAGAAAATTGGTGTCAGATGGGACTCGTGTGGGTTGCGTGTGCCGTACTGCTAGACATGAATGCTAGTTATGGCCCATGCCACCCCACTATATCGAGCCTATATCGAGGTGCTGGTTATGTAGAACAAATTTCCTGGAGTCCGTGCTCAGCCCTCTTCTCTCTCTCTTCTCAGCCAGCCAGCAGACGCGCAGAGCCCATCGTCTATTTGCTCACACGCGGTCCCACATGTCAGTGAAAACGCAAGAGGACCCACTGAACTTGCACATCTTTCACCTCGACGTGCTGGTGATGAAAAAAAATCCAATAAAGATCTTCGGTGGCCGCTTTTGGAGTTACTCAGAGTAAGATTCTATTTACAGTTTAACCCAAGATGCACAAAACGTGGCTTCAACTAGCACTCCATTTTCTTGCATGACACAACCTGGATGCTGGATGTCCCACGTGTCGGCAAAAGGAGGAACAACTCAACCAAATCTTCTCCAGATTTAGACCGGAGGAGTAGGAAACACTGCAACCCTGTGCCTACATCATACTACGTACAAGCCCACCTCACGCAGTCATGCTATCACCATATTTCTCGGCCTCCGTGTGACACCTAGCTCTAGTTGATCTAACTAGAACTAACTATTGTGCTAGCGTACTCGAATATTAGGTTGGCTCTATGTGATGTGGCAACTTCATATAACCGGATGCTGGCTATAATACTACGGTACTCACACTCCAAGAAGTGAGTCGAAAACCATTCATAAATTGAGTATATGACATGCTGCTACCTCTTGAGCTCTGCGTTGGTTTTCCCTTGAAGAGGAAAGGGTGATGCAGCAAAGTAGCATAAGTATTTCCCTCAGTTTTTGAGAACCAAGGTATCAATCTAGTAGGAGGCTACGCGCGAGTCCCTCGCACCTACACAAAACAAATAAATCCTCGCAACCAACGCGATAAGGGGTTGTCAATCCCTACAAGGTCATTTAGGAGAGTGAGATCTGATAGATATGATAGGATAATATTTTTGGTATTTTTATGATAAAGATGCAAAGTAAAAAGCAACGGAAATAACTAAGTGTTGGAAGATTAATATGATGAAGATAGACCCGGGGGCCATAGGTTTCACTAGTGGCTTCTCTCGGGAGCATAAGTATTCTACGGTGGGTGAAAAATTACTGTTGAGCAATTGACAGAATTGAGCATAATTAAGAGAATAGCTAAGTATGATCATGTATATAGGCATCACGTCCAAGACAAGTAGACCGACTCCTGCCTGCATCTACTACTATTACTCCACACATCGACCGCTATTCAGCATGCATCTAGAGTATTAAGTTCATAAGAACAGAGTAACGCCTTAAGAAAGATGATATGATGTAGAGGGATAAATTCATGCAATATGATAAAAACCCCATCTTGTTATCCTCGATGGCAACAATACTATACGTGCCTTGCTGCCCCTACTATCACTGGGAAAGGACACCACAAGATTGAACCCAAAGCTAAGCACTTCTCCCATTGCAAGAAAGATCAATCTAGTAGGCCAAACCAAACTGATAATTCGAAGAGACTTGCAAAGATAACCAATCATACATAAAAGAATTCATAGAAGATTCAAATATTGTTCATAGATAAACTTGATCATAAACCCACAATTCATCGGTCTCAACAAACACACCGCAAAAGAAGATTACATCGAATAGATCTCCATGAGAGAGGGGGAGAACATTGTATTGAGATCCAAAAAGAGAGAGAAAGCCATCTAGCTACTAACTATGGACCCGAAGGTCTGAAGTAAACTACTCACACTTCATCGAAGAGGCTATGGTGTTGATGTAGAAGCCCTCCGTGATCGATGCCCCCTCCGGCAGAGCTCCGGTACAAGCCCCAAGATGGGATCTCGTGGGTACAGAAGGTTGCGACGGTGGAATTAGGTTTTTTGCTCCGTATCTGATCGTTTGGGGGTACGTAGGTATATATAGGAGAAAGAAGTACGTCGGTGGAGCAACAGGGGGACCACGAGGGTGGAGGGCGCGCCCTAGGGGGGTAGGCGCGCCCCCCTACCTCGTGGCTTCCCTGTTGGTTGCTTGACGTAGGGTCCAAGTCTCCTGGATCATGTTCGTTCCGAAAATCACGTTCCCGAAGGTTTCATTCCGATTGGACTCCGTTTGATATTCTTTTTCTGCGAAACTCTAAAATAGGCAAAAAACAGCAATTCTGGGCTGGGCCTCCGGTTAATAGGTTAGTCCCAAAAATAATATAAAAGTGAATAATAAAGCCCAATAATGTCCAAAACAGAAGAGAATATAACATGGAGCAATCAAAAATTATAGATACGTTGGAGACGTATCAAGCATCCCCAAGCTTAATTCTTGCTCGTCCTCGAGTAGGTAAATGATAAAAACAGAATTTTTGATGCGGAGTGCTACTTGGCATAATTTCAATGTAATTTTTCTTAATTGTGGTATGAATATTCAGATCCAAAAGATTCAAGACAAAAGTTCATATTGACATAAAAATCATAATACTTCAAGCATACTAACTAAGCAATTATGTCTTCTCAAAATAACATGGCCAAAGAAAGTTATCCCTACAAAATCATATAGTCTGGCTATGCTCTATCTTCACCACACAAAATATTTAAATCATGCACAACCCCGATGACAAGCTAAGCAATTGTTTCATACTTTTGACGTTCTCAAACTTTTTCAATCTTCACGCAATACATGAGCGTGAGCCATGGACATAGCACTATATGTGGAATAGAATGGTGGTTGTGGAGAAGACAAAAAGGAGAAGATAGTCTCACATCAACTAGGCGTATCAACGGGCTATGGAGATGCCCATCAATAGATATCAATGTGAGTGTGTAGGGATGGCCATGCAACGGATGCACTAGAGCTATAAGTATATGAAAGTCAACAAAAGAAACTAAGTGGGCGTGCATCCAACTCGCTTGCTCACGAAGACCTAGGGCATTTTGAGGAAGCCCATCATTGGAAAATACAAACCAAGTTCTATAATGAAAAATTCCCACTAGTATATGAAAGTGATATCATAGGAGACTCTCTATTATGAAGATCATGGTGCTACTTTGAAGCACAAGTGTGGTAAAAGGATAGTAACATTGTCCCTTCTCTCTTTTTCTCTCATCATTTTTTTATTTTTTTATTTGGGCCTTTTTTATGGCCTCTTTTTTATTATTATTATTTTTCGTCCGGAGTCTCATCCCGACTTGTGGGGGAATCATAGTCTCCATCATCCTTTCCTCTCTTGGGACAATGCTCTAAAAATGATTATCATCACACTTTTATTTTCTTACAACTCAACAATTACAACTCGATACTTAGAACAAAATATGACTCTATATGAATGCCTCCGGCGGTGTACCGGGATATGCAATGAATCAAGAGTGACATGTATGAAAGAATTATGAACGGTGGCTTTGCCACAAATACAATTTCAACTACATGATCATGCAAAGCAATATGACAATGATGGAGCGTGTCATAGTAAACGGAACGGTGGTATGTTGCATGGCAATATATCTCGAAATGGCTATGGAAATGCCATAATAGGTAGGTATGGTGGCTGTTTTGAGGAAGGTATATGGTGGGTGTATGATACCGGCGAAAAGTGCGCGGTATTAGAGAGGCTAGCAATGGTGGAAGAAGGAAAAGTGCGTATAATCCATGGACTCAACATTAGTCATAAAGAACTCATATACTTATTGCAAAAATCTACAAGTTATCAAAGCAAAGTATTACGCGCATGCTCCTAGGGGGATATATTGGTAGGAAAAGACCATCGCTCGTCCCCGACCGCCACTCATAAGGAAGACAATCAATAAATAAATCATGCTCCGACTTCATCACATAACGGTTCACCATACGTGCATGCTACGGGAATCACAAACTTTAACACAAGTATTTCTCAAATTCACAACTACTCAACTAGCATAACTCTAATATCACCATCTTCATATCTCAAAACAATTATCAAGCATCAAACTTCTCATAGTATTCAACACACTCATAAGAATTTTTACTATTCTTGAATACCTAGCATATTAGGATTATTTAAGCAAATTACCATGCTATTTAAGACTCTCAAAATAATCTAAGTGAAGCATGAGAGATCAATAGTTTCTATAAAACAAATCCACCACCGTGCTCAAAAATATATAAGTGAAGTACTAGAGCAAAAACTATATAACTCAAAAGATATAAGTGAAGCACATAGAGTATTCTAATAATTTCTGAATCATGTGTGTCTCTCTCAAAAGGTGTGTACAGCAAAGATGATTGTGGTAAACTAAAAAGAAAAGACTCAAATCATACAAGGCACTCCAAGCAAAACACATATAATGTGATGAATAAAAATATAGCTCCAAGTAAAGTTACCGATGGAAATAGACGAAAGAGGGGATGCCTTCCGGGGCATCCCCAACCTTTGGCTTTTTGGTGTCCTTAGATTATCTTGGGGGTGCCATGGGCATCCACAAGCTTAGGCTCTTGCCACTCCTTGTTCCATAATCCATCAAATCTTTCACCCAAAACTTGAAAACTTCACAACACAAAAATTAGCACAAAATCTCGTGAGCTCCGTTAGCGAAAGAAAACAAAAAGACCACTTCAAGGTACTGTAATGAACTCATTATTTATTTATATTGGTGTTAAACCTACTGTATTCCAACTTCTCTATGGTTTATAAACTATTTTACTAGCCATAGATTAATCAAAATAAACAAACAACACACGAAAAACAGAATCTGTCAAAAACAGAACAGTCTGTCGTAATCTGTAACTAACGCAAACTTCTGGAACTCCAAAAAATCATCAAAAATTGGACTACCTAGGAAATTTGTTTATTGATCAGCAGCAATTGGAATCAAGATTTTATCACGTTCTGGTGATTTTTAACAATTGTTTTCGTGAATAGAAAGTTTCTGGAAATTACAGCAAGATCAAATAACTATCATCCAAGAAGATCCTATAGGTTGAACTTGGCACAAACACTAATTAAAACATAAAAACACATCAAACCAGAGGCTAGAACAAATATTTATTCATAAACAGAAGCAAAAATAAAATTGGGTTGCCTCCCAACAAGCGCTATCGTTTAACGCCCCTAGCTAGGCATAAAAGCAAGTATAGATCTAGGTATTGCCATCTTTGGTAGGCAATCCATAAGTGGCTCTCATGATAGATTCATATGGTAATTTTATTTTCTTCCTAGGGAAGTGTTCCATGCCTTTCTTTAATGGAAATTGGAATTTAATATTCCCTTCCTTCATATCAATAATTGCACCAATCGTTCTAAGGAAAGGTCTACCAAGAATAATAGGACATGAAGGATTGCAATCTATATCAAGAACGATAAAATATACGGGCACATAGTTCCTATTTGCAACAATAAGAACATCATTAATTCTTCCCATAGGTTTCCTAATAGTGGAATCCGCAAGGTGCAAGTTTAGAGAGCAATCATCAAAATCACGGAAACCTAGCAAATCGCACAAAGTTTTTGGAATCGTGGAAACACTAGCACCCAAATCACACAAAGCATAGCATTCATGATCTTTAATCTTAATTTTAATAGTAGGTTCCCACTCATCATAAAGTTTTCTAGGGATGGAAACTTCCAACTCAAGTTTTTCTTCATAAGATTGCATCAAAGCATCAACGATATGTTTGGTAAAAGCTTTATTTTGACTATAAGCATGACGAGAATTTAGCACGGATTGCAACAAGGAAATACAATCTAGCAAAGAGCAATTATTATAATTAAATTACTTGAAATCCAAAATAGTGGGTTTATTAATATCTAGGGTTTTGTTCTCCTCAATCCCACTTTTATCAAATTTAGCATCAAGATCTAAAAACTCCGAATTTTTGGAACGCCTTCTAGGTAAAGGTGGATCATATTCAGTTCCATCATTATCAAGATTCATATTGCAAAACAAAGATTTAATAGGGGACACATCAATAACTTTTAGATCTTCATCTTTATTTTCAAAAACATTAGAAGAACACGCTTTCATAAAGCAATCTTTCTTAGCACGCATCCTAGCGGTTCTTTCTTTGCACTCATCAATGGAAATTCTCATGGCTTTGA
Source organism: Triticum aestivum (assembly GCF_018294505.1). Lineage (NCBI taxonomy): Eukaryota > Viridiplantae > Streptophyta > Magnoliopsida > Poales > Poaceae > Triticum > Triticum aestivum. The sequence continues at coordinate 418,498,937 of NC_057799.1, read as the reverse complement.
GAGACTCATTGATATCATGCTTAGGAGGAATAGATCTCAGTTTTAAAGAATCAACATCAAGAGAAATTCTATCGACGTTCCTAGCCAATTCATCAACTTTAAGCAATTTTTCTTCAAGCAAGGCATTGAAATTCTTTTGTGAATTCATAAATTCCTTAACACTAGTCTCAAATTCAGAGGGCATCTTATTAAAATTTCCATAAGAGTTGTTGTAGGAATTACCATAATTATTAGAGGAATTGCTAGGATAAGGCCTAGGATTAAAGTTTCTTCTATACGCGTTGTTACCAAAATTATTCCTACCAACAAAATTCACATCCAAAGATTCATTATTATTCTCAATCAAAGTAGACAAAGGCATATCATTGGGATCAGAAGAAACACTCTTAGTAGCAAATAATTTCATAAGTTCATCCATCTTTCCACTCAAAACATTAATTTCTTCTATCGCATGCACTTTTTTATTAGTAGATCTTTCAGTGTGCCATTGAGAATAATTAACCATAATATTATCTAGGAGTTTCGTAGTTTCTCCTAAAGTGATTTCCATACAAGTGCCTCCCGTGGCCGAATCTAAAAGATTTCTAGAAGCAAAATTCAATCCGACATAATTTTTTTGTATAATCATCCACAAATTCAAACCATGCGTGGGGCAATTACGTATCATTAATTTCATCCTCTCCCAAGCTTGTGCAACATGTTCATGATCAAGTTGCTTAAAATTCATAATATCGTTTCTAAGAGAGATAATCTTAGCGGGAGGAAAATACTTAGAGATAAAAGCATCTTTGCACTTATTCCAAGAATCAATACTATTTTTAGGCAAAGACGAAAACCAAGCTTTAGCACGATCTCTAAGCGAAAAAGGAAATAGCTTCAATTTAACAATATCATTGTCAACATCTTTCTTCTTTTGCATATCACACAAATCAATGAAGCTATTTATATGAGTAGCGGCATCTTCACTAGGAAGGTCGGCGAATTGATCTTTCATGACAAGATTCAACAAAGCAGCATTGATTTCACAAGATTCAGTATCGGCAAGAGGAGCAATCAGAGTGCTAAGGAAATCATTATTGTTGGTATTGGTAAAGTCACATAATTTGGTATTATCTTGAGCCATCATGACAAACAAGCAATCCAACACACGAGTAAACAAGAGACGGGCAAAAAGAGGCAAACAGAAAAGAGAGGGCGAATAAAATGGCAAGGGTGAAGTGGGGGAGAGGAAAACGAGAGGAAAATGGCAAATAATGTAATGCGGGAGATAAGGGTTTGTGATGGGTACCTGGTATGTTGACTTTTGCGTAGACCACCCCGGCAACGGCGCCAGAAATCCTTCTTGCTACCTCTTGAGCATTGCATTGGTTTTCCCTTGAAGAGGAAAGGGTGATGCAGCAAAGTAGCGTAAGTATTTCCCTCAGTTTTTGAGAACCAAGGTATCAATCCAGTAGGAGGCTACGCGCGAGTCCCTCGCACCTATACAAAACAAATAAATCCTCGCAACCAACGCGATAAGGGGTTGTCAATCCCTACACGGTCACTTACGAGAGTGAGATCTGATAGATATGATAGGATAATATTTTTGGTATTTTTATGATAAAGATGCTAATTAAAATAAAAGCAAAGTAAAAAGCAACAGAAATAACTAAGTGTTGGAAGATTAATATGATGAAGGTAGACCCGGGGGCCATACCTTTCACTAGTGGCTTCTCTCGAGAGCATAAGTATTCTACGGTGGGTGAACAAATTACTGTTGAGCAATTGACAGAACTGAGCATAGTTATGAGAATATCTAGGTATGATCATGTATATAGGCATCACGTCCAAGACAAGTAGACCGATTCCTGCCTGCATCTACTACTATTACTCCACACATCGACCGCTATCCAGCATGCATCTAGAGTATTAAGTTCATAAGAATAGAGTAACGCCTTAAGCAAGATGACATGATGTAGAGGGATAAATTCATGCAATATGATAAAAAAAAAACCATCTTGTTATCCTCGATGGCAACAATACTATACGTGCCTTGCTGCCCCTATTGTCACTGGGAAAGGACACTGCAAGATTGAACCCAAAGCTAAGCACTTCTCCCATTGCAAGAAAGATCAATCTAGTAGGCCAAACCAAACTGATAATTCGAAGAGACTTGCAAAGATAACCAATCATACATAAAAGAATTCAGAGAAGATTCGAATATTGTTCATAGATAAACTTGATCATAAACCCACAATTCATCGGTGTCAACAAACACACCGCAAAAGAAGATTACATCGAATAGATCTCCACGAGAGAGGGGGAGAACATTGTATTGAGATCCAAAAAGAGAGAGATAGCCATCTAGCTACTAACTATGGACCCGAAGGTCTGAAGTAAACTACTCACACTTCATCGGAGAGGCTATGGTGTTGATGTAGAAGCCCTCCGTGATCGATGCCCCCTCCGGCGGAGCTCCGGAACAGGCCCCAAAATGGGATCTCGTGGGTACAGAAGGTTGCGGCAGTGGAATTAGGTTTTTTGCTCCGTATCTGATCGTTTGGGGGTACGTAGGTATATATATAGGAGGAACAAGTACGTCGGTGGAGCAACAGGGGGCCCACAAGGGTGGAGGGCGCGCCCTGGGGGGTAGGCGCGCCCCCCTACCTCGTGGCTTCCCTGTTGTTTGCTTGATGTAGGGTCCAAGTCTCCTGGATCATGTTCGTTCCGAAAATCACGTTCCCGAAGGTTTCATTCCGTCTGGACTCCGTTTGATATTCTTTTTCTACGAAACTCTAAAATAGGCAAAAAGAATTCTGGGCTGGGCCTCCTGTTAATAGGTTAGTCCCAAAAATAATATAAAAGTGAATAATAAAGCCCAATAATGTCCAAAACAGAAGATAATATAGCATGGAGCAATAAAAAATTATAGATACGTTGGAGACGTATCACATGCATATGCAAATGTACCATTCATTACATACAACAAGTCATCAACACACAACAACAATGAGGATACATGTTGGATTATAGATTAGTTCCAACAAAACATTCTAGTAAATACTAAAGTTTTCATCACACAACAAATGGCCTCCATCCTCCACACGAGTAAAGCCACTTCGCACGCCCAGACGGTTGGTCCGCCACGCCACTAGGGAAACGCATGCTGTCTTGCATCTTCACTTAGGCCAACTCCAGCGTGTGCAGCTCGGACGCGCGCTCGCCCAGCCCCCTTTCCCTCAACGCCCCCGAGCTACCCAACCACGGCTATGTGTTTTTCGCACCCGGCGGCCGGATTTGGAGCGGATCCGGTCGGGCTTGAGCTCGCCCGGCTGTGGGAGGCCACGCCGTGCCATGGACTGGCCGGGCACCGGGCCGGAAGGCCCCGGCAAGGCTACAAGGCCGCATGCAGGTACTGACTCCTCCTCTAGCCGCTCGGATCTACACCATCGGCGGTCCGCCAGCAGATACATGAATGGCGGAGGCAGGGCTCGATGCTGGCCCAAAAGCTCATCGGCGCACCGTTGCCACTCATTACGTGAGACGACTGCCCAAAGAAGGTCTTGTGCCACGTGTCTACAACGGCGGAACATCCCGGATGGGTGTTCATCAAGTGCTCAACCGATGGGGTATGTGCTTCGGTTGTGCTCTCGGATTTGACTAGTTGTGCTAACTTAAAATTTTATTGTGTAGAATGGATGCAAGTTTTGGTATTGGGAAGAAGAGTACATCGATATATTAATGGAGCGCTGGAGTTGGCCTTACAAGTGGGACCGCAGTTGAGAAAATCGACTATCGGCAAACCCCCACCTCACCCGCCGCGCGATGGCTGAGTTAGAGAAACGAGGAGGGAGAAGAGATAGCTATAGCATGGACTCCAAGAAATATGGTGTCAGATGGAAGTCATGCTGGTGGCATGTGCCGTACTCCTGGACGTGAATGCTTGTTCTGGCCCATGCCACCCTACTATATATCGAGGTTTCGAGGTGCTGGTTACGTACAGCGAACACATTAACATATGGCCCACCTCACACTGTGGCCAAATTTCCTGAAGTCTGTGCTAGGCTAAAAAGTGTTCTTTGTGAGGGAGGATGGCTGGCCTCAACTTTAAAACTTCTTGTATTACGTATACGTAGACGTAGAGATAGTGCAGCAGTTTTGAAAGTTTGAACCCAAACATCAGAGTGCAATTTCTATAGTTGATTCGACTCATCTGAGGACCTAGGATGATGGGATTCGCACCTACAGTAAAAATACCCGCCTGACGCGTGAAGCATGTGAAGCTAGTACAACTAGCAGTGGTACTATTGTTGATTGGACTCATCCGATAACCTATTGCAATGCACATACAATTATGTATCCAGGATTTTTTGCCTCATCGCAGCACCCACTCTGAGAAGTGACTCGAAAACCATTCATAAATTTAGTAAGTTTATCACAGGCATATCATTTAGCATTACATACAACAGGTCATCAACCCACAACGACAATGAGGATACATTATAAATACTAAAGTTTTTCTCACACAACAAATAACAAAGCGATGAAAGAAACTTCAGGCCAACCAATCCTTGGCGTTGGAAACGCTTACTTTGAACCGGAAGCAGGTCTCTGGGAAGGGCCAGCTTCTGTCAATCTCGAGACCAACGCAGGACTGATCATCCAGGCTAAAGCGGCCTATATCAGGACGCATATTGTGATGGCCAGGGTAGGGAACCATAGCAATGTCCGAGGTATAGATACAGTTGCTTCTCATAAATGGTAGTAACGTTGTGTCAACAACAGCTAGATCGCCTTTCACCATCATTGGATAGTTTTGTCCAAGGAAGAGCGAGTTTTTTCCAAGACTATCAATACTGAACTAGGGAGAAGGTGTTGGCACTAGCACACTAGTATCCATCCCGAATACCCTGCAATGGATGTTGGAATAGGTCTGGAGAGTGCGACCATGGGAGATAACACCTGCTTCGTTAGTAACATTAGCAGTGCCCTGTATACATACAAGAAGATGTGATCCATCGGAATAAGTTGCCAGGTGCCATTGAGTATATAGGTCTTGCTCATGATCATCACCATCGTCATCTCCCCCTTTGTTATAATTTTTTTTCAAGTATAGGTGGTGGAATGTTCACAGGACCTTGGAAACACAAGAAGGTTAATTAGTAAAGGGAAACTAGCTAACCCGCATGCATGTGGATGAAACAATTATAATCACGATGGAAGACAAACGTATCGAAACCATAAGGATTCCATGTGAAAACAGTGCCAGAATTGGTGGTAGTAAACACAAAACCCTCGTATTGAATTGCATCACAATACTCATCCGTGCACATAAATTGATTTTTGAGCAATATCCATTGAGTCAAAGCATTAATGACGGCAATAAGCTTGTCGAAGATAGCGACAACACAAGCATTGCTATAACCCCAAGAGCGAGTGGGAACTCGACAAATTGCTATCTTCCATAGATGGCAGTCACCATGATCGTATTCGAACGTATGTAGAATACCGGTGTGCTCAACCTCAGGGTAGTCTGAGATTTTTGGAAGTGGAACCCAGTGACGAGTGTACACATTCACAAGTTCCCACTCGCAGTTGTACCCAATATAAACAACCCAATCTCCATTTGCGCCTGCCCAAGCCTTACCCTCAAGCGATGGCATGTTAACATCACACGTATCTTTATCAAGCGGCATCAACTTGCACAAGGCGAGGCTTCCGTCATCCCCATGCCAGTGAGCAGGGTCACAGTGAAGAAGATAGGGGAGATCAAACCGCTCCTGGACCCTTGGGTTGTTTGTAATGATGTTATTTGTTGAGTCGAGAATGGTCTTGAACGAACCTACCATGCTAACCGAGGTGATGATGTCGCACCAATCAATGAGTTCCTCCACCACATCATCTTTCAGATCGGGGCAAGAATAACAGGGTCGTTTTTGGCCTGTTCCCTCCATGGAGAAGACGATCGAACAAGGGCATAAGGAAGGGTGAAGGCAAATGGAGGGAGGAGAGGCGGTGGACGGTTGCCACGATACAGGAAGAGGCGCCCTAGCCTACATAGACGTCTGTTCGGAAATTGTACAAAAGGACTCGTCGTCGTCTCACTGACATGACATGTTGGAACGGGGCCACATGTCAACAAAACATGGTGTGTCATTTCTCGTGCAAAATGCGATCTGGCCGCATTGGCCCGAGGTGCCGCATTATTTCTTGACTTTATTTTTTTAATAGTGTGTCGTTTAGTTTCCAAGCACGACTAACTGGTACTGTATGCAGAGAAAATATAAACTACTCTACCACTACTCAAACTCTAGTACTAATATCAAAAAAGATATATAGGCTGGAGCTTCAGCGCTTGCTTGCTAAGGGCTGCCCACTCGCTTCTCACACTATCACCCTCTCTCCAGATCTAAAAAAGACGGCCTCCCTCTCGCTCCTCACCGGTGGTCTTAGATCCATCGGGGAAGAAAAGGATGTACAATGTTGACGCACTCGTCGTCGGCGAGCAAAGTGACGCATTGACGACAAGGCCTTCCTCTCAGACCTAGCACCCGCGCGGGATGGCCTCCGTCCCCAAGCTCGTTGTCGTAGTGTGTGCGGAGGACGACGACCACAAGCGAAGCCACTTCCCGCCGGCCCTCAGGTATGCTACCTCTTTTTGAACCATACCCTTGTTCTATTGCCCCATCTGCCATGTCGCTGCATGTGGATCTTTTTCCACTCCACCATCTTCCCAATTTGCTATCCTCTGCTTTGCTAGTCATGCGGACAAAAACCTTAATTTGCACTATTAAAGGAAACCCTACTTCATGCAGACTAATCCATGTCTGGGTTGAATAAGGAAAGGAAGGGAGAAAGTACTGTCGAAGAGACTAGGCATCGAACCCGCATCTAGGTTGAAAAGGGGAAAATGAGTAGCTAAGGAACGAGTTTCATGTCTCTTGGTTGAAAAAGGGTGAAAAAGGGTAGAAAGGCATGACAACACAATAGAGAATGACCAGGTCGATCGGTTTGTTGTCCTCACATACGAAAAAGGTGGCTAAAGAGAACAAAAATAGGACGTGATCCACATATGCTTCCTGAATATTTGTTGCTCTGGGCAACCATACCTCCCTCACCACTCTATGCGTCCGTGGAGGTACATCGTACCGGTGCGCCCACTGTCCGAACGGGCCTCCCATGCTCTTATTGCCACTTTTTTGCGTTAGTATAACGCCAGCGGTAAAGTCAAGCAATGCTACTGCTAAAGTGATGTTACATTTAACTAATGCTGCACTCAGTCTAATGCCATCGATAAATTTAAGCAATGCCATTTAATGTCACTGGATTATTTCAGGGTTAGCTGTTGATTGTGGATGTATTAAAGATTTTTCAGCTCAGGCATTCTAATGCTGTTGCACAGCCAATATACCAACGATGAAACTTGGTACTACCTTCAGATTTTTGCACTGCTAATGCTTATAGATTACATACATCACTTTCAAGAGATAAGTCAATTTTTTTGTACAGTGTCACCAAAATGCGCTGATGTCATTTTATTTTGGTTAAACTGCACAAAAAATTATGAAGACAAGAGGAAAGGTCAAGGGTGGGCACCTCCTCCTCCGGCTGTTCTCTTGATTCGTTCGATCAAGTTTTTATGTTAGATCGATTATCAAGATTGGGATAGCAATTTTGAGGTCCCCTCGAGTTCAAAATGATATTTACCTTCAAGGTACATGGTTTGCAATTTTTTATAGTGTCAATAGTTAATAATGCTAGTTACCTTCAGACTTCTGTATTTGGTTTAATGCTGTTGCACAGCTAGTATACCAATGCTGAAACTCGTTACCTTTACATTTTGTATTGTTAATGCTTATAGAAATCTTCCAGTGCTAGCTTATGGAAATCTGTTCAGTAAAACCATTGTACTGTACCCTGTAATAAAAAAACTACTATACTGTTGCACTAGCCACTGGATTAGTGTATATTTATACTATTCGAATGGTGTTGCATTGGCGTATGGACATATATAAAGTGTGGCAAGCTTTCCTAGATATGTGCTCAAGAAAACTACTACCTATTTTTCTAAATACTAGACGTTTGGGTACTTTAAATTGAACTGCGAAAACATCTTATATTAAGGAACAGAGAGTGTAGAGTTCACTCAAATTATCCCGGTAAAGCTAGTCACACCTTTGTTAAAATTAATGTTCATTATGTTATCGGAGGAGGTCTATATGTTTGTCTATAATGCCTGTCGATTACATACCTGACATCATTATGTAATGTTAAGTCATTTCTTTTTGTACAATGTCACCGAATTGTCAAGGTGGTGATGGGATTTTATTTTAGTTGAACTGCACAAAATATGCTTAAAAGAAGAGGAAAGGTCAGGAATGGTTCAATTTTTAAGAAAAAACTATGTATGCCTTCCTGACATCAGCCGCTGTTGCCTTATTTATTCCTTCAAACAGGTGGTTAGAAACAGTCTTGCTACCTTTTCCCATTAAGAAATTGGAATGCTTATATTTGTGAGTCTATGCTTCAACTAGTGCCACTTTTATAGTAATCACACTTTCAATATCTATGCAAACAGGGATGCTCGATTTTAGTGGAACTGCACAAAAGTCCAAATGGTTCAACATTAGGAGCATGTTTTCTTCCAAACCTTTATATCCAATTGGTGGCACTATGAGCTGTTCATTACGAAGGTACATGGTTTGCTACTATCTTGCTAATCTTTTTGTACTGTCATTAGATAGTAATATTAGTGGTTTGCATGTGAATTTATTGGCCGGGTGGACCTACATTGGAGGTGCAGGACATGATTCAATGATTGGATGCTCAATTTCAGTTGTATCGATTTCACCTCTTCCATCACCGCGAACATGGATATCCTTGGTCTGATGAAGAATAGGCGCTATATTTCTGCTCTAAACCAGCAAATCAATTCAATACGAAACTGTCCAAGGCAAAACATGACAGTATCAAATTGTCCAGTGCAAAACATGAAAGATGCTAAGCGGAAGAGGCGTGTTTAAACCGAAAATACAAGGTGGGGTATATGTTTTCTAGCTGGTTGATATTTGTGCAGACAGATGTCTGCCCATTGCTATTTGGAAACAAACAAAGTGACCGCAATTTTGGTGGAACTACACAAGAATAGTATAGTCACTGCATGAAGTGGCATTTGAAAATAGACACAAAAAGACTGGATAGTCACTTCATGGACTGCACAAAAGTAGTACTGTACTATTTATTGGCCAACACTAGGTGCTTCATTGCTTTGGTCTGATTATACAATGGGCATCATTTTGTCTAAGTTAAAGTTTGTATTCCGAAAATAGTCTCGCCGTGTGATCGAGAGAAGACCAAATCATATTGCAGTAGATGTTCCTCCGTCATGTGTGGTTCATTCTCATGGTTCCAGCTGTTGGTGAAACCACTTACATTTGAAAGAGGAATTGTAGACTTCACAAACAAATTTGTCTTTCACTCTGTACTGAATGTTGGCCCAAAGAAGCATCCATGTTAGTAGGAAGAACATATGTTTTTTCTAGATCTTTGATTTTGGAGCTACATATTTGTATATAATCTATGAATCATTGAGATATATTAACATGTTACTAGTTGGTTGTTGAATTTGGGCTACTAATGTGAACATATTACAATGCCAGGCCTGTGAGTCTCGTGTGAACATTTCGAAAGGATCGGGTCTTACTACTGTGCACAACATGATCCTGATTTCTGTGTTCTCAGTGTTTACAAGTTACTAGCAGATCCTTATTTATGTTAGCTTAGTGTTTACAAGTTACTTGTCGATCACTAGCTAGACTACTAATACGCACCTGGCAGTTTTAGTTGCGACGCAAGATCCAAAGGTGGCAGTTTTCTGAATAAAAATGCCTACCTCTGAAGAAACTGACAAGCTGTTCTGAAGAAAATGCGATGCGAATCTGAAGAAACTGCCAGCAAAAATGTTCGCAAATGCCTTATCTCCCAGTGAACGTTCATCAGCTAATGCGATCCTACACGTACACTATCCGACCTACTCGATCTTACACGTACACTATCCGACCTACTCGATCCTACACGAATAAATAGCGGATCACGCACGTACTACCTCCTTTCCGGTTTGCAGGGCTCAATTCAAAAATCTCACCAACCAAGGTAGATGATGAGTGGTGGAATCATTTTTGACAAGGAGGGAGTACCTCATCTGGATGATTCGAGTGCACTCATTTGACCATCATGCTGATGTGCGACCCAGCACGAATAGGACGCACCACTAACGGGACGGGACGACACATCAGTTTTTTTCCTGTTTTCCACGGTAAGCTGGCGCGCTAGCCATGCCTGCTTATGCATTGAATTTTGATGACCATTGCGTTTCCCGCGACACGCTGCTTCACCTACCTTTCGCCTATAATTACTGGTTCCTAGCGTTCTCCGGTAGCACCGTCACCCAACTTGCCCTATCGGCTCCCCTCACAACCCCCACCGGCCCGACGTCGCTTGCCACTTGCCCTCGCTCTCGCCACGTCCGTCATGCCCCCGACCATCCGCAATAGGCGACGCCAGAGGCGCTCACCACCGGAGCTAGTGTTCGATTATTCACCGGAAGGAAGACGGAGGGAGGAGGCATTCTATCGGTCTTTAGATGGCAATGCGAAGTACGAGGACTTGTTGGAGCGCGACCGCCTGGCTGAGGAGCAGCGTATCGCCGATTTGCGCCGCCAGTGGGGCATGGAGCAGCAGCACACCACCGCTTTGAGTCGCGAGAAGAGCGCCCGTGACTGGGCCTACTATGTCGAGGCCGGCGCCCGGCAAATAGCCCTAGAGGCTATCGGGCATGCACGCATGCACGACGCCAAATTTTACTACTAGCTCATCAAGTGGGTTTCCCGCTTAGAAGCTGAAGCTTCGATGGACCATGCCTGCATGGAAAGGGCCAACGCGCAAGAGCAACGCGCCCTATCGCACCTCTGGCAAGTCCGAGGCGAGGAGGAGGACGTCGGTGCCGGCATTTAGCGTGTACCGCAGATGGCGGCCGAAATCAGCTAGTTAGCTAGGAGTAAGTCAGTATTTGTGCACTAGAGTATTAGTGGGAGTAGATAGTTAACTTGGCTATGATGGTTGTCAACGTGGAAGTTCAGTACTCTATATCTGGTCAGACCTGTTACTTTGCTCTGTATGTTGAACTATCCATGTGAACGTATGGAATGGGCTGTTATTTTTTAAATGGGCTGTATTTATCCGCCATGGGTTTAGAGGCTGACTTCTGGGCCTACTAGGTTGACGCGTACACAATCAGGAGATGATTGTACATGGAGAGGATGACAACAGGGACCCACCAGGGTCATGGCAGTACGCAAGCAAGTGCCTCATTATTTCAAGCCAAAAAAATGGTTCCTCCTAATGGATTTTTGACATCTGGGTCCCATGCCATTATCAACGTAGTCAATAAATGAGAGAATTGCACAACGAGCGGCTGACATGAGGGGCCGAGTAGCTTGCCCAATTATCTTTGTTTTTTAGATGGAAGCAGGGTGTCAACTGGGTTGTGTGGGGCACTCTGGCCTGTCTAGCTAGCCTTTTCTTTTATGTTTACCACAAGAACAGCCCAGTATTTTTTTCTTTCTGAAAATGGCTAGCCCAGTTTTTGTGTTCTTTTGCAGAATACCCAACCGAGGCCTCCTTGCTTTGTCAGCCCTGCTGGGCTGCAAATCTTTCAAGATGAGAAAATGGGCTATCAGTAATGAGAAATGGGCTGTACATTTTTAAAACAAATCAAACCGGCAATTAGTTTCAAATTTTTTTCATTTCAAGATTTTAAATTCCATTGATTTTTGGGATAATTAGATTTATGCCCCTAGTTGTGTCCCACTCGTCTGTTTTACCCCTAATTCCCAAAAGTCACCGGTTCTGTCCAAGTCACTTTGCTCCTCTTATGCTTTTGCCCTTTGATCGTTTGACCGTCAGTTTGAAAACTCATAACTAGTTCATACTGAATCAGAAAAATGCAAATAAGATACCAAAAATGTTCAGAAAAACATCACCTATATGTTAGTGTCATTTGCATTCATGAAAAAAGTGTTGGAAAGTGCACATCCGAGTTTTAGCTCTTTTCATACCACCATGAATAGTGAACTCTAAATAAATTCAAAAAAAAAATCAAAAAAATATGCTGGCGAAGAACAACAAATGTTCTAAGTGCTTGCCAAGTTTCATTAGGGAACGACATTCGTGGAAGTCGTGGCAAAAAAATCTATTTTGGAGTGCTGATTGTTTTTTTTTGCCGCGGCACCCACGAATGTTATTCCCTGATGAAACTTGGCAGGCACTTAAAACATTTGTCATTCTTTGCCACCAATTGTTTTTAATTTTTTTTGAACTTTTTTGATTTTACTATTCATGGTGGTAGCATAAGAGCTAAAACTCGGATGGGCACATTCCAACACTTTTTTCATGAATGCAAATGACACTGACATATAGGTGATGTTTTTCTGAACATTTTGGTATCTTATTTGCATTTTTCTGATTTAGTATGAATTAGTTATGAAGTTTTCAAACTGATGGTCAAACGGTCAAAGGGAAAAAGCATAATAGGAGCAAAGTGACTTGGACAGAACTAGTGACTTTTGGGAATTAGGGGTAAAACAGACGAGTGGGACACAACTAGGGGCATAAATCTAATTATCCCTTGATTTTTATGCGTGGACAATTATCTGGATTTTATATTGATATGAATTTATTTTTCAAATTAGTTTGAATGTGACTCAAAATTTCGGGACTAAAAATAGTTGACCGCACTGAAATATGCAAAATTTCGTATAATTTTTAACCGTGGCCATAGTATGGGCTGTAATCCTAACAAAAAGAAGATGGGCTCCAAAAAAATCCTTAAGAATTAGCAAATGAGCTGTAAATTATTAGAAATAATGGCAGATGGGCTGTATGCTGTTTTCCCCACATTCGAGGTTGACTTGTGCTCCTACTATAGGTTGACACGTACACTTTCCTAAAAAAAAGGTTGACGCGCACGCAACACCGTGTCAACTTAGTCAACACACGAGAGAAGTGACTGTTGGATGTCCATCCAACGGCTGTCGTGCTTCTTCAATCTCTGCTATTCCCGCTCCATCCGCTCAAACAAGCGCCGGCGGGACTGCCTGCTCCCTCCTCCCTGCGGCCGGCTGTGCTACCGCACATGCCTCACCGCCCCACCGTACTCCATCGGTTGCCTAGCCATCCCTCTACTCACCCACACCTGCTATTATTCTCTGGCGACGGCAGACGAACCAGTAAACCCTCGTACTCCCCTCCGCGTGGGAAACAACTCCCGAGTCTTCCCTGGCTCCGTGTCGTTCCCTTCCTAGGCCTCGCCATCGTCCACCGTCCTGGTGCTCTCGATGCGGTGTGGTCAATGTGGTCAACGAACAACATCTATTGGAAGTGGACTGTATGTGGAGAGGCTGATAGCTGGGTCCACGGCCGCACGCAAGGACATGCTTCCTTATTATGTGCAAAATAATGATTCTGTCGGTGTCCTGGGAACAGGGGTACCCAGACTTGCCTGCCTGCCGCCCACGGCATGGCTCCACCAACGGCCTGGTACGGCCCATCTCTAGCAGCAATCACTCAGGACCATCGCGAGGGGCCAAGCCTCGTGAGACGGATGACACAAGACCTCCTAAGGGGCAGCCTCACTAGGCTGGCCCCCGAGGAGTAGAGATATCTATGCAAGGGGCACCTCGCGAGGTTCGCATGACGTGAGCCATGACGACCAATGCCAGGCGGGCGCCAGCGGGCGCAGTGTACCAGTTTCCTCTTTGGTGCTAAAGAGGCAAGCGCGGACGAGGAGTCCCGAGGCATCAGGCAAAGGTTTCCATATTGGTGCAACAAGACCAAGACCAGCAGGACGGCAGGACAGAGGTCACCAAGGAGCCCACAGCAGCGTCACCACCAGAACCTTTGGCAGGTGAAGACCACCTTTTGTTAGGATAACTTCTACTAATTGTGTCCCTTCAAAATTGGCCGTTGTGGGATCCCTTCCCACCTAACATTTGGGAAGAGGACCAGGGCCTCTATAAATAGGACTAGCCACCAACATAGAAGGGGATAGATCATTCAGATGACCCTCACACGCATCAGCTCACCGAGCACAAGAACACCTCTCCTCAGGAGGCTGTTCATCCCTTGTACTTGTTCATCCTCACCCTACAAGGCAATCCACCACACCACACTTGAGTACGGTATTACACCACAACGGTGGCCCAAAAACCCTCGTGTCTCTTGTTCCTTGGGTTTGACGAGCTAGGCCTTGAAATCATTGCGCGAGCGAGATAGGGAGAGAGAGTTCTTCGTGTGCACCCCAGAGTTCGAACATCAAGGGTTTGCCGGAACCGAAAATCTGAGGCGCGCCAGGTAAGGGTGCGTCAAAGCTTTCTTCTCCGTCGGTAGACCTGTTGTCGCCCCGTGGTTCCGATGTCTGACGACCCAAGGACTCACGCCAACCATTGGGCATCCTGGCCTGCCCGGGCACCACCGTCCGCTCAAGAAGACCTCAACTCTGCGCTCCATGTGACACGCGCACCGCCCAACACCCCCTGGAGCGGCCGGCGCCCCCACCCTCGCGCCGCGGTGCACGCGCGCTGCCGCGTGGTCCTTAGGTCATGCTGCGACAACGGCACCACACACCCGACGGGAGCAGGCGAACATGCGAGCCGCGCTCATCATGGCGCGGGAGCTGCTGCGGTGCAGGTTGGCAGAGAACGGCCGCGACACACTGCTGGAGCGAGTCGCTAAACTACTGGACACTGCCTACAGGGGTACGCCGCCCTTCTGCTCCTTGGCCAAACCCCAGGTCGTGGCAGAGGTGCGCACGAGACCCCGGCGAGCTCGCGCGCCCATTGGGGCGCCAGGGGGATCCGGCAACACCAACACAGGCCCTGGCGCGGGCCGTCCTCCCGTGACCGTGCCACCACCGGGAGGGACACGTGATGGCGGCCTGTCGCAAGGGCGCGCTGGAATGCCACGACTGGCAGCTCAAGGTGCGGGGCACCTGGGCGACGGTTCCGGCGAGGCAATCGCGGACACCTACGTGCCCAGCATGGTGGACCTAGAGTACCTGCCGTGGGAAGGCCCCGATTAGTTCCCCGGACTAGGATGGGCGGCTTGAGAGCCCGAGGCGCGGGCCTTCCACGAGCTGCCCGGAGGCTTCACCAACCCCTTCAGCGACGATGATGGCGGGGTACAGACAATATCTCAGGCGCAGGCTTACGCTAACCCTGAACTACAGGAGAACCAGGTTGCAGTAGCAGTTCGAGACTCCAG